>NW_024061585.1:52500-111127 GCF_016432855.1 Salvelinus namaycush
GTTGAAGTTTTGGGGGGTTTCTCTGAATTGATAACCCCCCATCTCTGTAGTTATTGCTAGTGTTATGTGTTGCTGTCACTTTTCAATAGAAAGAGTTGGATGTTCACACATCTCAAATCCCCAACCATTTTCTCCCGCCTGCTCGCCTTGCCATCTCTGAAATGTTTGGGTAAAATACCCATGACCCCGTCGACCACTTCCTCGCCTGGCGCCGCAGCCTAACATCAACAGAAGGTGTCCTCCGTTCTGTTCCGCCCGCGGCGGTGAATCGCAACGTCTCTGAGCGAGGCCCAAGGTGCGGAATGAACAAAAAAACAGTACAATCGTGATTCTACAGTTTTCTATGAGATTCTAAAGATTCTATGAGATTCTACAGTTTCTACAGATTCAATGCCTCCATCCTCTATTTCCCCAAACAGAAAGAAGGAACATGCTTTGGAAAAAGACTGCAATTACTACTTTTAAAAAGGTGTATTGAGGGTTTTTGTGAGTGAATGCGAAGCTACCTGACCATGGTCTACACTAAGGGCAAGGTCATACTTCTGATATTCTGTGGAATCCTCGCTGTGCATTGTGGCTCCGCACTAATCTAACATTCCGTAATGTATTGACCCTATTGTCAGGAATTCTCCAGAATGAGAATACATGGACTTTAGAAGGAGGAGGAGAAGGTTCTGAGAAGTTATGGTTATAGAACCGTCTAGAGTGAATGGACTGATGGCTGACATAAGCTGTACATGCTTACCGTTTTCTGAACAGAGATGGTTTTGAATTAGTTTTTCAATTGATAGTTTTGACGACCTTGTCGATTGACAAAGGGGCTACTGTTTGTGTGTTGTGGTGAAGAGCAAAATTTATCAGCCCCAGCCGTAGGTAGTCTTTTCTCTATTCTGTGACAGTTTAAAAAAAAAAAAAAAAAAACATGTTTCTCTTTCAGGCGATATGCTTTATTAAGTTTGCACCATCTCTTTTAAGAAGAAAAGAAAAGAAATGGTCCTGTATTTCCTCTCTAGTTAGTTGCTCCATAAAGAAATGGTCTTGTATTTCCTCTCTAGTTAGTTGCTCCATAAAGAAATGGTCCTGTATTTCCTCTCTAGTTAGTTGCTCCATAAAGAAATGGTCTTGTATTTCCTCTCTAGTTAGTTGCTCCATAAAGAAATGGTCCTGTATTTCCTCTCTAGTTAGTTGCTCCATAAAGAAATGGTCTTGTATTTCCTCTCTAGTTAGTTGCTCCATAAAGAAATGGTCCTGTATTTCCTCTCTAGTTAGTTGCTCCATAAAGAAATGGTCTTGTATTTCCTCTCTAGTTAGTTGCTCCGTAAAGAAATGGTCTTGTATTTCCTCTCTAGTTAGTTGCTCCATAAAGAAATGGTCCTGTATTTCCTCTCTAATGTGTTGCTCCATAAAGAAATGGTCTTGTATTTCCTCTCTAGTTAGTTGCTCCGTAAAGAAATGGTCTTGTATTTCCTCTCTAGTTTGTTGCTCCATAAAGAAATGGTCCTGTATTTCCTCTCTAATGTGTTGCTCCATAAAGAAATGGTCTTGTATTTCCTCTCTAGTTAGTTGCTCCGTAAAGAAATGGTCCTGTATTTCCTCTCTAGTTAGTTGCTCCGTAAAGAAATGGTCTTGTATTTCCTCTCTAATGTGTTGCTCCATAAAGAAATGGTCTTGTATTTCCTCTCTAGTTAGTTGCTCCGTAAAGAAATGGTCCTGTATTTCCTCTCTAGTTAGTTGCTCCGTAAAGAAATGGTCCTGTATTTCCTCTCTAGTTAGTTGCTCCATAAAGAAATGGTCTTGTATTTCCTCTCTAGTTAGTTGCTCCGTAAAGAAATGGTCCTGTATTTCCTCTCTAGTTAGTTGCTCCATAAAGAAATGGTCTTGTATTTCCTCTCTAGTTTGTTGCTCCATAAAGAAATGGTCCTGTATTTCCTCTCTAGTTAGTTGCTCCATAAAGAAATGGTCCTGTATTTCCTCTCTAGTTAGTTGCTCCGTAAAGAAATGGTCCTGTATTTCCTCTCTAGTTTGTTGCTCCATAAAGAAATGGTCTTGTATTTCCTCTCTAGTTAGTTGCTCCATAAAGAAATGGTCCTGTATTTCCTCTCTAGTTAGTTGCTCCGTAAAGAAATGGTCCTGTATTTCCTCTCTAGTTTGTTGCTCCATAAAGAAATGGTCCTGTATTTCCTCTCTAGTTAGTTGCTCCATAAAGAAATGGTCTTGTATTTCCTCTCTAGTTAGTTGCTCCGTAAAGAAATGGTCCTGTATTTCCTCTCTAGTTTGTTGCTCCATAAAGAAATGGTCTTGTATTTCCTCTCTAGTTTGTTGCTCCATAAAGAAATGGTCTTGTATTTCCTCTCTAGTTAGTTGCTCCGTAAAGAAATGGTCCTGTATTTCCTCTCTAGTTAGTTGCTCCGTAAAGAAATGGTCCTGTATTTCCTCTCTAGTTTGTTGCTCCATAAAGAAATGGTCTTGTATTTCCTCTCTAGTTTGTTGCTCCATAAAGAAATGGTCCTGTATTTCCTCTCTAGTTAGTTGCTCCGTAAAGAAATGGTCCTGTATTTCCTCTCTAGTTTGTTGCTCCATAAAGAAATGGTCCTGTATTTCCTCTCTAGTTAGTTGCTCCATAAAGAAATGGTCTTGTATTTCCTCTCTAGTTAGTTGCTCCGTAAAGAAATGGTCCTGTATTTCCTCTCTAGTTAGTTGCTCCGTAAAGAAATGGTCCTGTATTTCCTCTCTAGTTTGTTGCTCCATAAAGAAATGGTCTTGTATTTCCTCTCTAGTTAGTTGCTCCGTAAAGAAATGGTCCTGTATTTCCTCTCTAGTTAGTTGCTCCATAAAGAAATGGTCTTGTATTTCCTCTCTAGTTAGTTGCTCCGTAAAGAAATGGTCTTGTATTTCCTCTCTAGTTAGTTGCTCCGTAAAGAAATGGTCCTGTATTTCCTCTCTAGTTAGTTGCTCCATAAAGAAATGGTCTTGTATTTCCTCTCTAGTTAGTTGCTCCATAAAGAAATGGTCTTGTATTTCCTCTCTAGTTAGTTGCTCCGTAAAGAAATGGTCTTGTATTTCCTCTCTAGTTAGTTGCTCCGTAAAGAAATGGTCTTGTATTTCCTCTCTAGTTAGTTGCTCCATAAAGAAATGGTCCTGTATTTCCTCTGTAGTTAGTTGCTCCATAAAGAAATGGTCCTGAGAATGCACCCTTGTGTTGTTACCTACCCTCACCACCTGGGGGCGGCCCGTCCGAAAGTCCAGGACCCACTTGCACAGGGCGGGGTCGAGACCCAGGGTCTCGAGCTTAATGACGAGTTTGGAGGGTACTATGGTGTTAAATGCTGAGCTGTAGTCGATGAACAGCATTCTTACATAGGTATTCCTCTTGTCCAGATGGGTTAGGGCAGTGTGCAGTGTGATTGCGATTGCGTCGTCTGTGGACCTATTGGGGCGGTAAGCAAATTGGAGTGGGTCTAGGGTGTCAGGTAGGGTGGAGGTGATATGATCCTTGACTAGTCTCTCAAAGCACTTCATGATGACCGAAGTGAGTGAGATAGTCGTTTAGCTCAGTTACCTTAGCTTTCTTGGGAACAGGAACAATGGTGGCCCTCTTGAAGCATGTGGGAACAGCAGACAGGGATAAGGATTGATTGAATATGTCTGTACACACACCAGCCAGGTGGTTTGCGAATGCTCTGAGGACGCGGCTGGGGATGCCTTCTGGGCTGGCAGCCTTGCGAGGGTTAACACGGTTAAATGTTTTACTCACGTTGGCCGCGGGGAAGGAGAGCCCGCAGGTATTGGTAGCGGGCCGTGTCAGTGGCACTGTATTGTCCTCAAAGCGAGCAAAGAAGTTGTTTAGTTTGTCTGGGAGCAAGACGTCTTGTCTTGTCTTGTCTCTCAGATTGTTCACAGCTTTGTTGAAGTTACCTGTGGTGCATCTCTCTCTCTCTCTCTCTCTCTCTCTCTCTCTCTCTCTCTCTCTCTCTTTTTTAAATGACTTGGAGCTTTAGTGGGAATTGGAACAAATTTAACCACCCTCCCTCTTTCCTCTTTCCCCTCTCCTCCCTTCCTTAAGTCACCCGTCCCCCCCTCCTCTTGCTCTCCTCCTCCTCTCCTCCCTTCCTTAAGTCACCCTTCCCCCCTCCTCTTGCTCTCCTCCCCCTCTCCTCCTCTCCTCCCTTCCTTAAGTCACCCTTCCCCCCCTCCTCTTGCTCTCCTCCCTCTCTCCTCCTCTCCTCCCTTCCTTAAGTCACCCTTCCCCCCTCCTCTTGCTCTCCTCCTCTCCTACTTCGCCACATCTATAATTGTTATTGATTCAGTTCTCGTTAAGACTGTTGTTCACCACCCTGAGATTCACGGCCCCTCTATTAAAGGCTTCCGAGGGAGAGAGGAGAGGAATGATGGCGTGATAGAAAAATGGGAGAAAAGAAATGAGGAACAAAAAGAACAGGATGAATAAAAAAGGAGTGACAACCTTGTCTGTCAGTGTAGCGCCCCCCAATCTTCTGCGCTCTTTTGATCTGCTAGGTTCTCAGTTCAGAGAAGGTTTAGTGAGATGCTAATCTGTCTGTTTAGTATGATCCTCTGGCTATGACACTAAGAACTAAGTGCTGCAGAAGTTCTCTGTCTGTCTGTCTGTCTCTCTCTCTCTCTCTCTCTGTCTCTGTCTGTCTCTTTTAGAGGTCGACCGATTTTTATGATTTTTCAACGCCGATACCGATTTATTGGAGGACCAAAAAAAGCCTATACCGATTAATTGGCCGATTAAAAAAAAATAAATAATAAAAAGGTAATTGTAATAATGACAATTACAACCATACTGAATGAACACTTATTTTAACTTAATATAATACATCAATAAAATCAATTTAGCCTCAAATAAATAATGAAACATGTTCAATTTGGTTTAAATAATGCAAAAACAAAGTGTTGGAGAAGAAAGTAAAAGTGCAATATGTGCCATGTAAGAAAGCTACCGTTTAAGTTCCTTGCTCAGAACATGAGAACATATGAAAGCTGGTGGTTCCTTTTAACATGAGTCTTCAATATTCCCAGATAAGAAGTTTTAGGTTGTAGTTATTATAGAAATTATAGGACTATTTCTCTCTATACCATTTGTATTTCATATACCTTTGACTATTGGCTGTTCTTATAGGCACTTTAGTATTGCTAGTGTAACAGTATAGCTTCCATCCCTCTCCTCGCCGCTACCTGGGCTGGAACCAGGAACACATTGACAACAGCCACCCTCGAAGCAGCGTTACCCATGCAGAGCAAGGGGAACAACTACTCCAAGTCTCAGAGCGAGTGACGTTTGAAACGCTATTAGCGCACACCCCGCTAACTAGCTAGCCATTTCACATCGGTTACACCAGCCTAATCTCGGGAGTTGATAGGCTTGAAGTCATAAACAGCGCAATGCTTGAAGCATTGCGAAGAGCTGCTGGCAAACGCACGAAAGTGCTGTTTGAATGAATGCTTACGAGCCTGCTGGTGCCTACCATCGCTCAGTCAGACTGCTCTATCAAATCATAGACTTAATTATAACATAATAACACACAGAAATACGAGCCTTAGGTCATTAACTTCTTTGGGCTGCAAGCCCGAAGCCGGGCACAATATGACAACAGCCACTTCAAGTGCAGGGCGCGAAATTCAAAATATATTTTTTAGAAATATTTAACTTTCACACATTAACAAGTCCAATACAGCATATGAAAGATAAACATCTTGTGAATCCAGCCAACATGTCCGATTTTTAAATTGTTTTACAGTGAAAACACCACATATTTATGTCAGCTCACCACCAAATACAAAAAAGGACAGACATTTTTCACAGCACAGGTAGCATGCACAAAGCCAACCTAACTAACCAAGAACCAACCAAACTAACCAAGAAACAACTTCATCAGATGACAGTCTTATAACATGTTATACAATAAATCTATGTTTTGTTCGAAAAATGTGCATATTTGAGGTATAAATCAGTTTTACATTGCAGCTACCATCACAGCTACCGTCACAAATAGGACCGAAGCAGCCAGAGTAATTACAGACACCAACGTCAAATACCTAAATACTCATCATAAAACATTTCTGAAAAATCGATGATATACAGCAAATTAAAGACAAACATCTTGTGAATCCAGCCAATATTTCCGATTTTTTTAAGTGTTTTACAGCGAAAACACAATATAGCATTATATTAGCTTACTACAATAGCCTACCACACTACCGCATTCATTCATCAAGGCACGTTAGCGATAGCAATAGGCACGTTAGCGATAGCGAATAAACCAGCAAAAGATATATAATTGTTGACTAACCTTGATAAGCTTCATCAGATGACAGTCCTATAACATCAGGTTATACATACACTTATGTTTTGTTCGAAAATGTGCATATTTAGAGCTGAAATCAGTGGTTATACATTGTGCTAACGTAGAATCTTTTTCCCAGAATGTGCGGATATTTTTATGACACTCAACTATTCTGACCAAATAACTATACATAAACGTTACTGAAAAATACATGTTGTATAGGAAATGATAGATACACTAGTTCTTAATGCAATCGCCGTGTTAGAATTCTAAAAATAACTTCATTACGACATCCAGCTTAGTTATAGCGAGAGAGTGCTCAAACTCTGGGCGCAAACTACTAGTACAACATGTTCGACAGATATATGAAATAGCATCATAAAATTGGTCCTACTTTTGACGATCTTCCATCAGAATGTTGTACAAGGGGTCCTTTGTCCAGAACAATCGTTGTTTGGATTTAGAATGTCCTCTTCTCCAGTCAATTAGCACGGAAAGCTAGCAAAGTGGCGCGAAGCTCTCCTTCCTGAACATACGCAGACAAAGTAACACGCCTAACGTCCCGAACAAATTTCAATAATCTAATAAAACTATATTGAAAAAACATACTTTACGATGATATTGTCACATGTATCAAATAAAATCAAAGCCGGAGATATTAGTCTTCTATAACGACAGCTGTACAGAAGGCAAAACCAGGTCCCTTCACGCGCTCTCCAGAAAACAGGAAACTGGTGACACGTCATACAAAGAGCTTTTATTCGACCCCAGATCAAGTTATACACTCCATTTCTTCTCTCACTGCCTGTCGACATCTAGTGGAAGACGTATGAAGTGCATGTATACTGATATATATCAAGGACATTTATAGGCAGGCCCTAGAACAGAGCATCGATTTCAGATTTTCCACTTCCTGTCAGGAAGTTTGCTGCAAAATGAGTTCTGTTTTACTCACAGATATAATTCAAACGGTTTTAGAAACTAGAGAGTGTTTTCTATCCAATAGTAATAATAATATACATATTGTACGAGCAAGAATTGAGTACGAGGCCGTTTGAAATGGGCACCTTTTATCCGGCTACTCAATACTGCCCCTGCAGCCCAAACAGGTTAATATAGTCGAATCCGGAAACTATCACCTCGAAAACAAAACGTTTATTCCGTTCCGTATTTTATCTAACGGGTGGCATCCATAAGTCTAAATATTCCTGTTACATTGCACAACCTTCAATGTTATGTCATAATTACGTAAAATTCTGGCAAATTAGTTTGCAATGAGCCAGGCGGCCCAAACTGTTGCATGTACCTGACTCTGCGTGCAATGAACGCAAGAGAAGTGACACAATTTCACCTGGTTAATATTGCCTGCTAACCTGGATTTCTTTTAGCTAAATATGCAGGTTTAAAAATATATATTTCTGTGTATTGATTTTAAGAAAGGCATTGATGTTTATGGTTAGGTACACATTGGAGCAACGACAGTCCTTTTTTGCGAATGCGCACCGCATCGATTATATGCAACGCAGGACACGCTAGATAAACTAGTAATATCATCAACCATGTGTAGTTATAACTAGAGATTATGATTGATTAATTGTTTTTTATAAGATACGTTTAATGCTAGCTAGCAACTTACGTTGGCTTCTTACTGCATTCGCGTAAAAGGCGGGTTCCTCGTGAGGCAGGTGGTTAGAGCGTTGGATTAGTTAACCGTAAGGTTGCAAGATTGAATCCCTGAGCTGACAAGGTAAAAATCTGTCATTCTGCCCCTGAACAAGGCAGTTAACCCACCGTTCCTAGGCCGTCATTGAAAATAAGAATGTGTTCTTAACTGACTTGCCTAGTTAAATAAAGGTGTAAAAATTATATTTAAAAATGGCAAAATCGGCGTCCAAAATTAACGATTTCCGATTGTTATGAAAACTTGAAATCGGCCCTAATTAATCGGCCATCCCGATTAATCGGTCGACCTCTAGTCTCTTTGTCTGTCTCTCTCTCTGTCTCTCTCTCTGTCTCTCTCTCTCTGTCTGTCTCTCTGTCTCTCTCTCGCTCGCCGCCTCCATTCTTCCCTGTCTTCCCTTCTCCTCCTCTAAAGGATAATAACATAATTAGAGCAGGTCTTTTGCTGCATGGTGTATGATTGTGTGTGTAACTCCATTCCCTGGACTCTAATTGATTGCCTTCATGGGGACTTGTTATATTCCTCCCTGGATGTGGAGGAGATGTTGTTTATTTTCCTCTGTGTGTGTGTGTGTGTGGAGAGAGGGAGATTGTGTGTATATATGTATGTGTGTGTGTGTGTATATATATTTATATGTGTGTATATATATATATATATGTATGTATATGTGTGTGTGTGTGTGTGTGTGTGTGTGTGTGTGTGTGTATTTTAGTTGACTCTGAATGGGTGAGTAGCCAGCCTGACAGAGCAGAGTAGGAGCACTACCACTTGCTCTGCTTTAGTCACAGATAGCTTCTATCATAGAATGGAATTTATATTGTATTGATTACAGTTTCTCTACGTTTTTCCTACAGATACAATATGATAGAGGTCATTTGGACTTACATACATACATTTGGGCTGGTGTTCAATCAAACCGGCACTTCAGAAACCCCAAACGGTGGTTTGTTTACGTCAGTATGTATGGCTGTCCTATGTCTTAATTGTGGTAAACAGGTCTTGATCTGTGCCTTCCGTTTTAGCCTCGTAGGTTATTTCATGTGGTGTGGAACTCAACAGAATGACATGCTCATGTTTGGCTGGTCTTCTAACACCTTTTTTGCACTATTGGTTAGAGCCTGTAAGTTAGCATTTCACTGTAAGGTCTACTACACCTGTTGTATTCGGCACATGTGACAACTAAACTTTTGATTTGATTCTATCTAGGCCCTATGTGGCTCAGTTGGTAGGGCATGGTGCTTGCAACATTAGGGTTGTGGGTTTGTGTCCTGCTGTGTCCACCTATACAAACATTTTTTGGGAAAAATATTATTTGAAGTGTTGGTTTTGAGTTATCAAAGGAAGTGTTCTTTGTAACCAGGCATGAAGTTTACATGAGAGAGTAATATGACCCAGGTTACCACTTTACCAACTAGAGTGCATAGCAATGGTGTTGGATCTGTGACATCCACTAGCAATGGTGTTGGATCTGTGACATCCACTAGCAATGGTGTTGGATCTGTGACATCCGCTAACAATGGTGTTGGATCTGTGACATCCGCTAGCAATGGTGTTGGATCTGTGACATCCGCTAGCAATGGTGTTGGATCTGTGACATCCGCTAGCAATGGTGTTGGATCTGTGACATCCGCTAGCAATGGTGTTGGATATGTGACATCCGCTAACAATGGTGTTGGATCTGTGACATCCGCTAGCAATGGTGTTGGATCTGTGACATTCGCTAACAATGGTGTTGGATCTGTGACATTCGCTAACAATGGTGTTGGATCTGTGACATCCGCTAGCAATGGTGTTGGATCTGTGACATCCGCTAGCAATGGTGTTGGATCTGTGACATCCGCTAGCAATGGTGTTGGATCTGTGACATCCACTAACAATGGTGTTGGATCTGTGACATCCACTAACAATGGTGTTGGATCTGTGACATCCACTAGCAATGGTGTTTGATCTGTGACATCCGCTAGCAATGGTGTTGGATCTGTGACATCCGCTAGCAGTGGTGTTGGATCTGTGACATCCACTAGCAGTGGTGTTGGATCTGTGACATCCGCTAGCAATGGTGTTGGATCTGTGACATCCACTAGCAGTGGTGTTGGATCTGTGACATACCCTAGCAGTGGTGTTGGATCTGTGACATCCGCTAGCAGTGGTGTTGGATCTGTGACATCCGCTAGCAGTGGTGTTGGATCTGTGACATCCGCTAGCAGTGGTGTTGGATCTGTGACATCCGCTAGCAATGGTGTTGGATCTGTGACATCCGCTAGCAGTGGTGTTGGATCTGTGACATCCGCTAGCAGTGGTGTTGGATCTGTGACATCCGCTAGCAGTGGTGTTGGATCTGTGACATCCGCTAGCAGTGGTGTTGGATCTGTGACATCCGCTAGCAGTGGTGTTGGATCTGTGACATCCGCTAGCAGTGGTGTTGGATCTGTGACATCCGCTAGCAGTGGTGTTGGATCTGTGACATCCGCTAGCAGTGGTGTTGGATCTGTGACATCCGCTAGCAGTGGTGTTGGACTGTGACATCCGCTAGCAGTGGTGTTGGATCTGTGACATCCGCTAGCAATGGTGTTGGATCTGTGACATCCGCTAGCAATGGTGTTGGATCTGTGACATCCGCTAGCAGTGGTGTTGGATCTGTGACATCCGCTAGCAGTGGTGTTGGATCTGTGACATCCGCTAGCAATGGTGTTGGATCTGTGACATCCGCTAGCAGTGGTGTTGGATCTGTGACATCCGCTAGCAGTGGTGTTGGATCTGTGACATCCGCTAGCAGTGGTGTTGGATCTGTGACATCCGCTAGCAGTGGTGTTGGATCTGTGACATCCGCTAGCAGTGGTGTTGGATCTGTGACATCCGCTAGCAGTGGTGTTGGATCTGTGACATCCGCTAGCAATGGTGTTGGATCTGTGACATCCGCTAGCAGTGGTGTTGGATCTGTGACATCCGCTAGCAGTGGTGTTGGATCTGTGACATCCGCTAGCAGTGGTGTTGGATCTGTGACATCCGCTAGCAGTGGTGTTGGATCTGTGACATCCGCTAGCAGTGGTGTTGGATCTGTGACATCCGCTAGCAGTGGTGTTGGACTGTGACATCCGCTAGCAGTGGTGTTGGATCTGTGACATCCGCTAGCAGTGGTGTTGGATCTGTGACATCCGCTAGCAGTGGTGTTGGATCTGTGACATCCGCTAGCAGTGGTGTTGGATCTGTGACATCCGCTAGCAATGGTGTTGGATCTGTGACATCCGCTAGCAATGGTGTTGGATCTGTGACATCCGCTAGCAATGGTGTTGGATCTGTGACATCCGCTAGCAATGGTGTTGGATCTGTGACATCCGCTAGCAATGGTGTTGGATCTGTGACATCCGCTAGCAATGGTGTTGGATCTGTGACATCCGCTAGCAATGGTGTTGGATCTGTGACATCCGCTAGCAATGGTGTTGGATCTGTGACATCCGCTAGCAATGGTGTTGGATCTGTGACATCCGCTAGCAATGGTGTTGGATCTGTGATATCCGCTAGCAATGGTGTTGGATCTGTGACATCCACTTGTATTGATCATATCTTCACTAATATTGCAGAGCTTTGCTCCGAAGCAATATCAGTTCCCATTGGCTGTAGTGACCATGACATTGTGGCAATAACAAGGAAAGCCGAAGGTTGGGCATAAAGTCATTTATAAGAGATTATTCAAAACGTTTTGAAGCGTATGAGGAAGTGAATCCAGATGCAGCACAGGAAGTATTAGTAAAATGATTCATGTCCATTGTTGACAAGCAGCTGTTAAGACACTAACTGTGAACTGTTAGAGCCATCTGGAATGAGGAGGAATTTAAACATTTTATGGTTCACAGAAATGATCCAAAAGAGGTGGCTAACAAGTCAGGGCTGCTCAGCTGATTGGTTGACATACTGTCAATGGGCTGCTCAGCTGATTGGTTGACATACTGGCAATGGGCTGCTCAGCTGATTGGTTGACATACTGTCAATGGGCTGCTCAGCTGATTGGTTGACATACTGTCAATGGGCTGCTCAGCTGATTGGTTGACATACTGTCAATGGGCTGCTCAGCTGATTGGTTGACATACTGTCAGTGGGCTGCTCAGCTGATTGGTTGACATACTGTCAATTGAGACATTTAGTGACTAAACGTAATGAAAAGAAGAAGAAATGACATAAAACACAATGGGAAAAGACCTGAGTACCTTCAATTAGATTTTCTGCCCATGATATCATTTATCTCCATTGTTCTTTGAACTCGATGGGTCATTTATAACAAAACCTTTTGATATTACCGATCATTTCAATGACAGTTTCACTAGGAAAGTGGAAAAACCCAGAAGTGAAATGACAACATTGAACAGTAAACCGTCAGTCCCCATGTCCAAGATGAATTCACAGCAACACACATTATTACACAGAGCCATGATCACACGGAACTCCCTTCTATCTTCAGTTACTCAAACAAACAGCAACACACATTATTACACAGAGCCATGATCACACGGAACTCCCTTCTATCTTCAGTTACTCAAACAAACAGCAACACACATTATTACACAGAGCCATGATCACACGGAACTCCCTTCTATCTTCAGTTACTCAAACAAACAGCAACACACATTATTACACAGAGCCATGATCACACGGAACTCCCTTCTATCTTCAGTTACTCAAACAAACAGCAACACACATTATTACACAGAGCCATGATCACACGGAACTCCCTTCTATCTTCAGTTACTCAAACAAACAGCAACACACATTATTACACAGAGCCATGATCACACGGAACTCCCTTCTATCTTCAGTTACTCAAACAAACAGCAACACACATTATTACACAGAGCCATGATCACACGGAACTCCCTTCTATCTTCAGTTACTCAAACAAACAGCAACACACATTATTACACAGAGCCATGATCACACGGAACTCCCTTCTATCTTCAGTTACTCAAACAAACAGCAACACACATTATTACACAGAGCCATGATCACACGGAACTCCCTTCTATCTTCAGTTACTCAAACAAACAGCAACACACATTATTACACAGAGCCATGATCACACGGAACTCCCTTCTATCTTCAGTTACTCAAACAAACAGCAACATGACCTGAACAAAAAGATTCAACATTTCATGGAGCGGTGAGGGGACACACACACACACACACACACACACACACACACACACACACACACACACACACACACACATTCTTTATATTAGTTGTGTTGTTTGTACTATTATGATGACATTGTTTTATTTGTGTTGTTTCTATATGGTTGTATTTTCAATGTGTGTGGCTGTCCTTGTCTGTCTCAGTGTTTTGTTACTTGTCTTGTTTGGTGTTTTTTGTGGACGCCAGGAAGAAGCTAATAAACCAATAACCCCCCCCTTCCTCCACCTTAAAAACCTTTGTCCAGATCTGGATGTATAACAGCCAGGGTTAAGCTTAACTTGTTCCCAAAAGCTAGTTTAATCTCCCTCTTAGCAGCTGCTCTGCCTCTTAACCTGCATGGAGAGTAGAGGAGGGGGGGGGGGGGGGGGGGGAGAGAGAGGGTGAAGTAGAGCGAGTGAGAGCAAAGAGAGAGGGAGAGCAAAGGCGAAAGAGAGGTAGGGAGACCGAGCTACTTTTATTTTAAGTGTTATTGATCTGCCCGCATTTCCTTTGGCATCACAGTAGGCTTGACTTGAAGGACAAAACCTCCCGTCGAGTTACCCCCTCTCTCCCTTCCTTCCTCTCCCCTCTTTCTCACTCCCTCCCAAACCTCATACCACCCCCACCTCTCTACTCCAACCCCTCTAACCCTCTTATACCCATCTTCACTCCTCAGCCTTTTCACCAAGCAGTTTCTTTTCCTCTTTCCTTCTAGAGAGAGTGTGGGGAGGGGGAGGGAGGAAGAGGTGGAGGAGAGGAAGGGGGAGGGAGGGGGAGGTGGGAAGAGAAGGACTGTGTGGGGCGGAGGAAACTGCAATATGTATTTGCGTTACTTCACAGGGTTGCCAAGCAACAGCTGAATCCAGTATTTACAGTTAATAAAAAGTGAGTGACATTAGCTAACAGTGTTATATTAGGTAAAGAAGGGATTTGCTTTTAAGAAAAGAAAATTAAAGCCAAGGTGTGTGTGTGTGCCAGTGTGTGGGGGTGGGGTCTGTCTGTAGAACTGTAAATGGATGTGAGCCAGTGTACCTTGCTTGTCTTCTACACACCTGAATCCTGTACTTAGTTGTTCTCTCTGTCTTCCCTGCAGGGTTTGAAAGCATTTTGGAAGGGCTGTTCGGGCCGGGACTAGTCAAAGATATTACCCTTTTTCAAGGTAAGCATGCCCTCTCTGACTATCTCCATACCTGTGTCCCAAATGGCACCCTATTCTCCATCTAGTGCACTGCTTTTCACCCATAGGCCCAGGGCCTATAGAGAGCAATAGTAATGGCATCTTTTTGTCGGCGCAAACTCCGCCATGGCTCGTTGGACAAAGCCTATGGGGAAATTATATTTTTTTGTAGGGTTCATAGATAAATGGCAAAAATAAGGTCAGAGGTTAACACCAGTTTAGGAGATCTTCTACGTTTTGTTCTATGAGATAATCTTCATCAGCTAACGTCACTTTTTAGTGAATTTGGAAGCATTAATGTTATCAAATAAGGCACATAAAGCACATAAAGGCTTCATACATCGTAAAGGTCATGTTAACTGACTGAGATTATCTCATAGAACAAAATGTAAAAGATCTCCTAAACCGGTGTTAACCTCAGACCTTACAATATATTATTAATATATCAAACTCTTAATATATGTTACAATATATTATTAATATATCAAACTCTTAATATATGTTACAATATTTAATTAATATATATCAAACTCTTAATATATGTTACAATATATTATTAATATATCAAACTCTTAATATATGTTACAATATATTATTAATATATCAAACTCTTAATATATGTTACAATATTTAATTAATATATATGAAACTCTTAATATATATTACAATATTTTATTAATATATATGAAACTCTTAATATATGAAACTCTTAATATATGTTACAGTATATTATTAATATATGAAACTCTTAATATATGAAACTCTTAATATATACTATTAATATATGTTAGAATATATTATTAATATATGTTACAATATATTATTAATATATGTTACAATATATTATTAATATATGAAACTCAGGAGCTGAAAAGAGTTCTAAAGGTTTAGGTTCCTGAATGGAATTACAACCCCTCAAATTACTCAAAGAGAACAACACCAACACCTTGTGCAGCATCGCACCAAGCAGCTAGACTGCTTCAATACACACCACTTCTAACACAAAGCAAGTGTGTGGGTCAGGATAATCAAATGTCAAATTATGTGGCCCCTCAACCCAGCCAGCCAGAGCTCTCTTTCCTCTCTCTCACTCAATTCAATTTAAGGGGCTTTATTGGCATGGGAAACATATGTTTACATTGCCAATGTAAGTGAAGTAGATAATAAACAATAAAACATTATCAGTAAACATTACACTTATAAAAGTTTTAAAAAATAAAGACATTTAAAATGTCATTATGTGTATATATACAGTGTTGTAGTGATGTGTAAATAGTTAAAGTACAAAAGGGAAAATAAATAAACATAAATATGGGTTGTATTTACAATGGTGTTTGTTCTTCACTGGTTGCCCTTTTCTTGTGGCAACAGGTCACAAATCTTGCTGCTGTGATGGCACACTGTGGAATTTCACCCAGTAGATATGGGAGCTAATCAAAACCGGGTTTGTTTTCGAATTCTTTGGATCTGTCTAATCTGAGTGAAATATGTGTCTCTAAAATGATCATACATTTGGCAGAAGGTTAGGAAGTGCAGCTCAGTTTCCACCTTTCTCTCTCTCTCTCTCTCCAAACCCTAGGAAATGAGGTCAGTATGACCACCTATCGTCATGTGACACATCCTCCACCAACTTCAGAATGAGTTTTAATTTTTCAGACACGCCTTCCTCTTCGCTCAGTCAACCACACAGCAAACACACACATAAATACACACACATTTCCACAGTAAGTACACGTACAAACACACACACACACCCTCTCTCTCTCACAGTTGAGTGCAGCAGGGTGGGGGGGGTCATGCTAGCTGTTGGATGGTAGCTAATTGGCTCTTTCCCAGGGATATTGTAACTCCTGGAACCACGGGGGCCCACTCACTCACCTTTGACCTTTTGACACACCATGGGTGAAAAGAAAAGTGCACCTAGCAACACGATATAATGTACAGAACTCACAACACTGCATCAAGTGGACTTGTATCATTCCCATTCAACTGATTCAAGTTGAGTTGTGTCCACTCGTTCAAGTTGAGTTGTATCCACTCGTTCAAGTTGAGTTGTGTCCACTCATTCAAGTTGAGTTGTGTCCACTCATTCAAGTTGAGTTGTGTCCACTCATTCAAGTTGAGTTGTGTCCACTCATTCAAGTTGAGTTGTGTCCACTCATTCAAGTTGAGTTGTGTCCACTCATTCAAGTTGAGTTGTGTCCACTCATTCAAGTTGAGTTGTGTCCACTCATTCAAGTTGAGTTGTGTCACTCCCTAGTGTAGAACTAGATTCAAATGGGAAACATGTGTTTACTTTGCCAAAGCAAGTGAAGTAGATAATAAACAATAAAAATTAACAGTTAACATTAAACTCACAGAAGTAAAAATAAATAAAATACATTTCAAATGTCATATTATGTATATATACAGTGTTGTAATAATGTGCAAATGGTTAAAGTACAAAAGGGAAAATAAATAAACATAAAAATGGGTTGTATTTACAATGGTGTTTGTTCTTCACTGGTTTGGCCTTTTCTTGTGGCGAAAGGTCACTATATTACTGCTGTGATGGCACTCTCTCTCTCTTTGTCTTTCCCCCTCTCTCTCTCTGTCTTTCTCTCTCTTTCTCTTTCTCTCGCTCTTTCTTTTTCTCTCTTTCTTTCTTTCTTTCCTTCTTTCTTTCCTTCTTCTTTCTTTCTTTCCTTCTTTCCTTCTTTCTTTCTTTCCTTCTTTCCTTCTTTCCTTCTTTCTTTCTTTCCTTCTTTCCTTCTTTCTTTCTTTCTTTCTTTCTTTCTTTCTTTCTTTCTCAAATTCAAATTCAAGCTGCTTTATTGGCATGAAAAACATTGCATCAATATTGCCAAAGCAACAATGTATACAATATACATTGTAATAAAATAATGAAGAATAAAGAAGAATAATATAAAATGGTAGCAAATAATACAAATAAAGCAAACAATTAAATAAATAAAAAAAACAATAAAATGGCAACAGTCAATAGTAGAAATGTAATAAATATAAAAGGGGAAACATATATCTCTATTTTTATCTCTCCTTTGTAAGGATTGGATTGTGTACTGCATAGTACTGTGTAATGTGATTGTGTTGAGGTTCTGGTGGGGGGAGGTGCTTAAAGGGGGGTAATGTGGTGGTTTTAGTATAATGAGGATGTCTCATTAATGTAAGACAAAAAAGTATCTCTCTCAGTAGCAGTGTGGGTTGAACTGATGGTTAAAGGAAGCATAACTCCATGGCAACGACCCAGACACAGAGTTCATACGGTCGTCGTCTCTATGAAGTGGCCACGTTGACGACGTCTCTCTCTCTCTCTCTTTCTCGCTCCACCACTTCCTCCAAATGAATTGTGTGGTTTCTCTTCTTTCTTATAATATCAATCCTTCCGATCCCCCTCTCTCTCTCTCTATCTCTCTCTCTTTCTCTCTCTCATCCCCCTCTCTCTCTCTCGCTCTCTCTCTCTCTATCTCTCTCTCATCCCCCTCTCTCTCTCTCTCATCCCCCCCTCTCTCTCTCTCTCTCTCTCTCTCTTTCTCTCTCTCTCTCTCTATTTCTCTCTCTCTCTCTCTCAACCCCCCCTCTCTCTCTCTCATCCCCCTCTCTTCATTTTTTTTATACACCCTTTTCTCCCCCATTTTGTGGTATCCAATTGGTAGTTACAGTCTTGTCTCATTGCTGCAACTCCCGAACGGACTCGGGAGCAGCGAAGGCCGAGAGCCGTGTGCCCTCCGAAACACGACCCAGCCAAGCCGCACTGCTTCTTGACACAATTCCCTCAAACCGGAAGCCAGCCGCACCAATGGGTCGGAGGAAACGCCGTACACCTGGCGACCGTGTCAGCGTGTACTGCGCCCGGCCCGCCACAGGAGTCGCTAGTGCGCGATGAGACAAGGACATCCTGCCGGCCAAACCCTCCCCTAACCCGGACAATGCTGGGCCAATTGTGCGCCGCCCCATGGGTCTCCCGGTCGCGGCCGGCTGCGACAGAGCCTGGACTCGAACCAGGATCTCTAGTGCCTTAGACCACTGTGCCACTCGGGATGCCCCCTCTCTCTCTTAGCCCCCCCTCTTTCTCTTTTATCCCTCTCTCTCTCTTATCCCCCCCCCTATCTCTCTCTCTCTTATCCCACTCTCTCTCCCTCTTTCTCTCTCTCCCTCTTATCCCCCTCTCTCTCTCCCTCTCTTATCCCCCCTCTCTTATCCACCTCTCTCTCCCCTCTCTCTCTCTCTCTCTCATCCCCCTCTCTCTCTCTGTCTTATCCCCTCTCTTTTATCCTTTTTCTCTCTCTTATCCCCCTCGCTCTCTCTCTCTCTTATCCCTCTCTCTCTCTATCATCCCCCCTCTCTCGCTTATACCATCTCTCTCTCTCTCTCTTATCCCCCTTTCTCTCACTCTCTCTCTCTCACTTTCTCTTGCTCTTATTCCCCCCTCTCTCCAATCTCTTATCTTTCTGTCTCTCTGACTCTCTATCTCTCTTGCTCTCTTAACCCCTCTCTAATATATTTTATCCCTCTCTCTTTACCTCTCTTTTATCCTTTTTCTCTCTCTTATCCCCCTCGCTCTCTCTCTCTTATCCCCATCTCTCTATTTATCCCCTTTCTCTCTTATCCTGCTCTCTCTTATCCACTCTCTCTCTCTTACACCCCTCTCTTTCACGCTCTCGCTCTTATCCCCCTCTCTCCAATCTATTTTCTCTCTCTATCTGTCTCTCTATCTGTCTCTCTCCCTCTCTTATCCCCCCTCTCTCATCCCCCTCTCTCTCTCTTACCCCCCCTTTCTCTCTTTTATACCCACCTCGATCTCTCTCTCTCTGTTATCTCTCTCTCCATCCTTCTCTCTCAATTTAATTCAAGGGGCTTTATTGGCATGGGAAACATATGTTAACATTGCCAAAGCAAGTGAGGTAGATAATATACAAAAGTGAAATAAACAAGAAAAACAGTTAACATTACACTCACAGAAGTTACAAAAGAATAAAGACATTTCAAATGTCATATTATGTATATATACAGTGTTGTAACGATGTACAAATGGTTAAGGAAAACGGGAAAATAAATAAACATAAATATGGGTTGTATTTACAATGGTGTTTGTTCTTCACTTGTTGCCCTTTTCTTGTGGCAACAGGTCACAAATCTTGCTGCGGTGATGGAGCACTGTGGTATTTCACCCAGTAGATATAGGAGTTTATCAAAACTGGGTTTGATTTCGATTTCTTTGTGGATTTGTCTAATCTGAGGGAAATATGTGTCTCTAATATGGTCATACATTGGGCAGGAGGTTAGGAAATGCAGCTCAGTTTCCACCTCATTTTGTGGGCTGTGTGCACATAGCCTGTCTTCTCTTGAGAGCCAGGTCTGCCAATGGCGGCCTTTCTCAATAGCAAGGCTATGCTCACTGAGTCTGTACATAGTCAAAGCTTTCCTTAAGTTTGGGTCAGTCACAGTGGTCAGGTATTCTGCCACTGTGTACTCTCTGTTTAGGGCCAAATAGCATTCTAGTTTGCTCTGTTTTTTTTGTTAATTCTTTCCAATGTGTCAAGTAATTATCTTTTTGTTTTCTCATGATTTGGTTGGGTCTAATTATGTTGCTGTCCTGGGGCTCTGTGGGTGTGTTTTTGTTTGTGAACAGAACCCCAGGACCAGCTTGCTAAGGGGACTCTTCTCCAGGTTCATCTCTCTGTAGGTGATGGCTTTGTTATGGAAGGTCACTTCCTTTTAGGTGGTTGTAGAGTTTAACAGCTCTTTTCTGGATTTTGATAATTAGTGGGTATCGGCCTAATTCTGCTCTGCATGCATTATTTGGTGTTCTACATTGTACACGCGGATATTTTTGCAGAATTCTGCATGCAGAGTCTCAATTTTGGTGTTTGTCCCGTTTTGTGAATTCTTGTTTGGTGAGCGGACCCTAGGCCTCGTCAGCCATAAAGGGCAATGGGTTCTGTAACTGATTCAAGTATTTTTAGCCAGATCCTAACTGGTATGTTGAATTTTATGTTCCTTTTGATGGCATAGAATGCCCTTCTTGCCTTGTCTCTCAGATCGTTCACAGCTTTGTGGAAGTTACCTGTGGCTCTGATGTTTAGGCCAAGGTATGTATAGTTTTTTTGTGTGCTCTTGGGCAATGGTGTCTAGATGGAATTTCTATTTGTGGTCCTGGCGACTGGACCTTTTTTGGAACACCATTATTTTTGTCTTACTGAGATTTACTGTCAGGGCCCAGGTCTGACAGAATCTGTGCAGAATATCTAGGTGCTTCTCTGTAGGCCCTCCTTGGTTGGGGACAGAAGCACCAGATCATCAGCAAACAGTAGACATTTGACTTCAGATTCTAGTAGGGTGATGCCGGGTGCTGCAGACTTTTCTAGTGCCCGCCCCAATTAATTTATATATATGTTGAAGAGGGTGGGGCTTAAGCTGCATCCCTGTCTCACCCCACGGCCTTGTGGGAAGAAATTTGTGTGTTTTTTGCCTATTTTAACCGCACACTTGTTTTTTGTGTACATGGATTTTATAATGTCGTATGTTTTACCCCCAACACCACTTTCCATCAATTTGTATAGCAGACCCTCATGCCAAATTGAGTCAAAGGCTTTTTTGAAATCAACAAAGCTTGAGAAGACTTTGCCTTTTTGTTTGTTTGTTTGTCAATTAGGGTGTGCAGGGTGAATACATGGTCTGTTGTACGGTAATTTGGTAAAAAGCCAATTTGACATTTGCTCAATACATTGTTTTCACTGAGGAAATGTACGAGTCTGCTGGTAATGATAATGCAGAGGATTTTTCCAAGGTTGCTGTTGATGCGTATCCCACGGTAGTCAAATTTGTCTACACTTTTGTGGATTGGGATGATCAGTCCTTGGTTCCAAATATTGGGGAAGATGCCAGAGCTAAGGATGATGTTAAAGAGTTTCAGTATAGCCAATTGGAATTTCTTGTCTGTATATTTGATCATTTCATTGAGAATACCATCAACACCACAGGCCTTTTTGGGTTGGAGGGTTTTTATTTTGTCCTGTAGCTCATTCAAGGTAATTGGAGAATCCAGTGGGTTCTGGTAGTCTTTAATAGGTGATTCTAAGATTTGTATTTGATAATGTATATGTTTTTGGAGAAGTGGTTTACCATTCATCTCCATTTTGGATCGATAATTCTTCGTGTTGTTGTTTGTTTAGTGTTTTCCAATTTTCCCAGAAGTGGTTAGTCTATGGATTCTTCAATTACATTGAGCTGATTTCTGACGTGCTGTTCATTCTTTTTCCGTAGTGTATTTCTGTATTGTTTTAGTGATTAACTATAGTGATGGCGTAGACTCAGGTTTTCCGGGTCTCTATGTTTTTGGTTGGACAGGTTTCTCAATTTCTTTCTTAGATTTTTGCAATCTTCATCTAACCATTTGTCATTGTTGTTCATTTTCTTCGGTTTTCTATTTGAGATTTTTAGATTTGATAGGGAAGCTGAGAGGTCAAATATACTGTTAAGATTTTCTACTGCCAAGTTTACACCTTCACTATTACAGTGGAATGTTTTACCCAGGAAATTGTCTAAAAGGGATTGAATTTGTCGTTGCCTAATTGTTTAGGGGTGTCAGTGGGCTGACTGAAGGCTCTGAGAGACTCTGGGTTGAGGTCAGTGATAAAGTAGTCCACAGTACTACTGCCAAGAGATGAGCTATAGGTGTACCTACCATAGGAGTCCCCTCGAAGCCTACCATTGACTATGTACATACCCAGCGTGCGACAGAGCTGCAGGAGTTGTGACCCGTTTTTGTTGGTTATGTTGTCATAGTTGTGCCTAGGGGGGCATATCTCTCTCTCTCTCTCTTAGTGCTGTGAGTTCTGTGTGTAGCTCGGTGCACTTTTCTTTTTATCCATGGCGCACAAAAAGGTGAGTTTGTTGGGCATCCCTCCTATCTCTCTGTTTTTCTCTGCCCGTGGAGCATCGATGCCACACGTGCACACACACGCACACATCACACAGACACACACACACTCTCCTCTGCATATGAAGCGGTAGGGGACTGGAGGTTAATGACTACACTATGTCGAGGCGCCCGGTTCTACATCTGTCACTAACACAATAGTCACGTATCCAAAGCCGCCGCTAGGTGCCCAGGCCCAACGTCCCCTCCGCTCCCCTCCCACTAGGACTGTGACACAAGTCGTGTTCCCTGAAGAGTCAGTTATCACAAAGGAAGCTCATACCGTGTTCGAGAGAGAGAGTCACCAGAAGGCCTTGTCACTTGGAGACACAGAGATGTCACACACACTCATACAGATAGACACACACACACACACTGATTTGGGGTAATCTTCTGGTTGTGTGTCCGGACAGTTGATGTCTTGGTTTACAGTTTTTATGTATCAAAAGGAACTCGGCCAACATTCAAAACAAACGGTTGCTATTTTCAATGCTTTTCATATTCTGAAGGGTTTTAGTGTGAAGTGCATGACATGGTTAGTTGTGCTGTGGTTTGTCTAAGCTCACACACAGCGGCATTATTACCACAACCTCTCTGACGTTTGTGTGTGTCGTCTTCTTCCCACAGATTGCGAGCCCGAGGGACTGTTGGATTGGTCGTTTGATGTAAATTGTCTCTTTTGCTGCTTAAGACGAGAGAAAGTCAAGGTAATTGATGTTATTAAAGTTGCTGTGGCACACACACACACACACACACACACACACACACACACACACACACACACACACACACACACACACACACACACACACACACACACACACATATCGAGACAATAGCTAAATCCCACACACTGCATTACAGCTAGCTGATTAGCTAAACTCCCCACACTGCATTACAGCTAGCTGATTAGCTAAACCCCCACACTGCATTACAGCTAGCTGATTAGCTAAACCCCCCACACTGCATTACAGCTAGCTGATTAGCTAAACCCCCACACTGCATTACAGCTAGCTGATTAGCTAAACCCCCCACACAGCATTACAGCTAGCTGATTAGCTAAACCCCCACACTGCATTACAGCTAGCTGATTAGCTAAACTCCCCACACTGCATTACAGCTAGCTGATTAGCTAAACTCCCCACACTGCATTACAGCTAGCTGATTAGCTAAACCCCCACACTGCATTACAGCTAGCTGATTAGCTAAACTCCCCACACTGCATTACAGCTAGCTGATTAGCTAAACCCCCACACTGCATTACAGCTAGCTGATTAGCTAAACCCCCCACACTGCATTACAGCTAGCTGATTAGCTAAACCCCCCACACAGCATTACAGCTAGCTGATTAGCTAAACCCCCCACACAGCATTACAGCTAGCTGATTAGCTGAACCCCCCACACTGCATTACAGCTAGCTGATTAGCTAAACTCCCCACACTGCATTACAGCTAGCTGATTAGCTAAACCCCCCACACTGCATTACAGCTAGCTGATTAGCTAAACTCCCCACACTGCATTACAGCTAGCTGATTAGCTAAACTCCCCACACTGCATTACAGCTAGCTGATTAGCTAAACCCCCCACACTGCATTACAGCTAGCTGATTAGCTAAACTCCCCACACTGCATTACAGCTAGCTGATTAGCTAAACCCCCCACACTGCATTACAGCTAGCTGATTAGCTAAACCCCCCCACACTGCATTACAACTAGCTGATTAGCTAAACCCCCCACACTGCATTACAGCTAGCTGATTAGCTAAACCTCCCACACTGCATTACAGCTAGCTGATTAGCTAAATCCCCCACACTGCATTACAGCTAGCTGATTAGCTAAACTCCACACACTGCATTAGAGATAGATAATTAGCTTCAGGAACAAAAGCCAGTCTGCATCTTTTCATCTTTCCATCGCCTCATCGACAATAACACACGCACGCACACACACACACACACCCTTTAAGTAGAGGTCAATCCCTGGTCGTCTCACTCATTCAACCATGTCTAATCATCCTAAAATGGCGTTAGAATTTTTCGCCTCTCGGGAATGTATTATTATTTTTTGCCCTTTCAGTCACCCCTCGTTCCCTTTGACCTTGTGAATTGATGGCTCGTCGGCATGTCGTTCGGGGCGCCACTCGTCCTCCATTTTTTCTTTGTCTTTTAAAGGGGCAATCTGGGATTCAAACGAGAAAGAAGTGGACACCGCGGCACTTTTGATATACCAATCCCAGATTGCCCCTTTAATGGAGGAACGAAGGATGAAACAGAAGGCCTCACAAAGAGCCCCCCCCCTTCTGTTGCCACGCCAACCAACCGCTCCTTTTCTCCTTTTTCATCTTGACCTCTTCAACCCTGAAGGTCGGCCATCTGGCACCTACAATTTAATACACACTTGTACATGAGTGAAAAAGAACAAATATAAGCACCAACCAAATTATTATTATTATTATTATTATAAACATATATAACGTAGTAGTAGTAGTACTGATCTATGATCAGATTATAATGAATAGGATTATATAAATCAGATTCAGCACTCCTACTTCTGGGACACTTTGTGAATACGATCCATGGTCCATAAAACATATTACCTAGAACATATCTGCCCTCCTTCCTCTGCTTGTCTCTGGCCTTACCATGCCCGGGCCGGGCCGGGTGGGTTGGGCTTGCCCTACGTCCCAAATGACCCCCTATTCTCTTTATAGTGTACTACGTCTGAACACGGCCCATAGCGCTCTGGTCAAAAGTAGTGCACAATGTAGGGAATAGGGTGCCATTTGGGACGTACTCTTCATATTTCACTGTGTGCGTTTAATTGCATGAAATGCCAGAGGACCTGCAGAGGACGGAAACAATTGATTCATTGATCTGCAGCTATGCAAACTCCCGACAGAGAAAGAGGGAGGAGGTAGGCTTGAGGGAGGGGGAGAGAGAGGGGGAGGAGGTAGGCTTGAAGGAGGGGGAGAGCAAGGGAGGGGGAGAGAGAGGGGGAGGAGGTAGGCAAAGGGAGAAGGAAAGGGAAAGGGGGATAACTAGTCACTCGAACAACTGAATACATTCAACTGAAATGTGTCTTCCGAGGGGAGAGAGAGACAAGAGGAGAGGGGACAGGAGGGAAGGGAGGGAGAGAGAGACAAGAGGAGAGGGGACAGGAGGGAAGGGAGGGAGAGAGAGACAAGGGAGGGGAAGGGAGAGAGAGAGACAAGGGAGAGGGAGGGGAAGGGAGAGAGAGAGAGACAAGGGAGAGGGAGGGGAAGGGAGAGGGAGGGGAAGGGAGAGAGAGAGAGAGACAAGGGAGGGGAAGGAAGAGAGAGAGAGACAAGGGAGAGGGAGGGGAAGGGAGAGAGAGAGAGACAAGGGAGAGGGAGGGGAAGGGAGAGGGAGGGGAAGGGAGAGGGAGGGGAAGGGAGAGAGAGAGAGAGAAGGGAGAGGGAGGGGAAGGAAGAGAGAATGCCTCATTCATATTAACTGTGAAGGTATGCCGTTTTAAAGAAACTGTTTGTGCCTGTTTTGGTTTTGCCAGTTTTCACATCACTGGATTCTAAGAGGAGAAAGAGGAGAGACAGTCAGGGTGTCACGCCCATTCCTCCCACCTCCACCCCAGATCATTCATTTGAGTGCAAGTCCATAGTACCACACAACGACTTTCTTAATCACTTATATTTTGTCACCCGGTCTTTTTAAAGCTTCCACCACAACGTTATCTCGCCACCTATTGTCATATTTTTTTTTGCCTACTTAAAAGTACTTTAAGGTTTTCCTCTAGGTTTGGTCCAGGAAAACTTAATTAAAACTGTGTCTGCTTTGTCTGTGTCCCTCTGAGGAACACTTATTATACATTCATGTACTGTTTTCTAAAATCCTAAACCCTTTTCCTCTTGTGTTCTGTGTCCCTCTCAGGAACACTTGGTTGGCATCACCCCCCAGGTCTTATCAGAGTCAGAGGACTTGAAACAGGACACGTCCAAAATCAACCGCCTGGAGAAGCAAGCCGAAGAGTTCCTCAATGCTGTCTTCTACAGAAAGGGTGAGTCTAGAACCTATAGAACCATAAGGGAGTCTAGAACCTATAGAACCATAAGGGAGTCTAGAACATAGAACCATAAGGGATTTTAGAACCTAGAACTATATGAGTCTAGAACCTATAGAATCATAAGGGATTTTAGAACCTAGAACTATAAGGGAGTCTAGAACGTAGAACCATAAGGGAGTCTAGTAGACGTTCTCTGCTTCACGGAAACATGGCTCACTCAAGAGACGCTAACGGAGTCGGTGCAGCCAGCTGGTTTCTTCACGCATCGCGCCGACAGAAACAAACATCTTTCTGGTAAGAAGAGGGGCGGGGGGGTATGCCTTATGATTAACGAGACGTGGTGTGATCATAACAACATACAGGAACTCAAGTCATTCTGTTCCCCTGATCTAGAATTCCTCACAATCAAATGTCGACCGCATTATCTACCAAGGGAATTCTCTTCGATTATAATCACAGCCGTATATATTCCCCCCCAAGCAGACACATCGATGGCCCTGAACGAACTTTATCTGACTCTTTGTAAACTGGAAACCACACACCCTGAGGCTGCATTCATCGTAGCTGGGGATTTTAACAAGGCTAATCTGAAAACAAAACTCCCTAAATTCTATCAGCATATCGATTGTGCTACCAGGGCTGGTAAAACCTTGGATCATTGTTATACTAACTTCCGCGACGCATATAAGGCCCTCCCCCGCCCTCCTTTCGGAAAAGCTGACCACGACTCCATTTTGTTGCTTCCAGCCTACAAACAGAAACTAAAACAACAAGCTCCCTCGCTCAGGTCTGTTCAACGCTGGTCCGACCAATCTGATTCCACGCTTCAAGACTGCTTCGATCACGTGGATTGGGATATGTTCCGCATTGCGTCCAACAACAATATTGACGAATACGCTGATTCGGTGAGCGAGTTCATTAGAAAGTGCATTGACGATGTCGTACCCACAGCAACGATTAAAACATTCCCAAACCAGAAACCGTGGATTGATGGCAGCATTCGCGTGAAACTGAAAGCGCGAACCACTGCTTTTAACCAGGGCAAGGTGACCGGAAACATGACCGAATACAAACAGTGTAGCTATTCTCTCCGCAAGGCAATCAAACAAGCTAAGTCCCAGTATAGAGACAAAGTAGAGTCGCAATTCAACAGCTCAGACACAAGAGGTATGTGGCAGGGTCTACAGTCAATCACGGATTACAAAAAGAAAACCAGCCCCATCGCGGACCAGGATGTCTTGCTCCCAGACAGGCTAAATAACTTTTTTGCTCGCTTTGAGGACAATACAGTGCCACTGACACGGCCCGCTACCAAAACCTGCAGGCTCTCCTTCACTGCAGCCGAGGTGAGTAAAACATTTAAACGTGTTAACCCTCGCAAGGCTGCAGGCCCAGACGGCATTCCCAGCCGCGTCCTCAGAGCATGCGCAGACCAGCTGGCTGGTGTGTTTAAGGACATATTCAATCAATCCTTATCCCAGTCTGCTGTTCCCACATGCTTCAAGAGGGCCACCATTGTTCCTGTTCCCAAGAAAGCTAAGGTAACTGAGCTAAACGACTACCGCCCAGGAGCACTCACTTCCGTCATCATGAAGTGCTTTGAGAGACTAGTCAAGGACCATATCACCTCCACCCTACCTGACACCCTAGACCCACTCCAATTTGCTTACCGACCCAATAGGTCCACAGACGACGCAATCGCAACCACACTGCACACTGCCCTAACCCATCTGGACAAGAGGAATACCTATGTGAGAATGCTGTTCATCGACTACAGCTCAGCATTTAACACCATAGTACCCTCCAAACTCGTCATCAAGCTCGAGACCCTGGGTCTCGACCCCGCCCTGTGCAACTGGGTCCTGGACTTCCTGACGGGCCGCCCCCAGGTGGTGAGGGTAGGTAACAACATCTCCACCCCGCTGATCCTCAACACCGGGTCCCCACAAGGGTGCGTTCTGAGCCCTCTCATGTACTCCCTGTTCACCCACGACTGCGTGGCCATGCACGCCTCCAACTCAATCATCAAGTTTGCGGACGACACTACAGTGGTAGGCTTGATTACCAACAACGACGAGACGGCCTACAGGGAGGAGGTGAGGGCCCTCGGAGTGTGGTGTCAGGAAAATAACCTCACACTCAACGTCAACAAAACAAAGGAGATGATTGTGGACTTCAGGAAACAGCAAAGGGAGCACCCCCCTATCCACATCGACGGGACAGTAGTGGAGAAGGTGGAAAGTTTTAAGTTCCTCGGTGTACACATCACGGACAAACTGAATTGGTCCACCCACACAGACAGCGTTGTGAAGAAGGCGCAGCAGCGCTTCTTCAACCTCAGGAGGCTGGAGAAATTTGTCTCACAAACTTCTACAGATGCACAATCGAGAGCATCCTGTCGGGCTGTATCACCGCCTGGTACGGCAACTGCTCCGCCCACAACCGTAAGGCTCTCCAGAGGGTAGTGAGGTCTGCACAACGCATCACCGGGGGCAAACTACCTGCCCTCCAGGACACCTACACCACCCGATGTCACAGGAAGGCCATAAAGATCATCAAGGACAACAACCACCCAAGCCACTGCCTGTTCACCCCGCTATCATCCAGAAGGCGAGGTCAGTACAGGTGCATCAAAGCAGGGACCGAGAGACTGAAAAACAGCTTCTATCTCAAGGCCATCAGACTGTTAAACAGCCACCACAAACATTTAGTGGCCGCTGCCAACATACTGACTCAACTCCAGCCACTTTAATAATGGGAATTGATGGAAATTATGTAAAAATGTACCACTAGCCACTTTAAACAATGCCACTTAATATAATGTTTACATAGCCTACATTACTCATCTCATATGTATATGTATATACTGTACTCTATATCATCTACTGCATCTTGCCATCTTTATGTAATACATGTATCACTAGCCACTTTAAACTATGCCACTTTATGTTTACATACCCTACATTACTCATCTCATATGTATATACTGTACTCTATACCATCTACTGCATCTTGCCTATGCCGTTATGTACCATCACTCATTCATATATCTTTATGTACATATTCTTTATCCCTTTACACTTGTATGTATAAGGTAGTAGTTGTGGAATTGTTACGTTAGATTACTTGTTGGTTATTACTGCATTGTCGGAACTAGAAGCACAAGCATTTCGCTACACTCGCATTAACATCTGCTAACCATGTGTATGTGGCAAATAAAATTTGATTTGATTTGATTTAGTAGAACTATATGGCGTAGTCAGTTGGGGTGTTATAAAGACACCAAGGCAAGGTATGGAACTTGGAAACACCAAAGTTGTGGGTTTGATTCCCACATTTGGGCTCCCGAGTGGCACTGCATCTCAGTACTTGAGGCGTCCCTACAGACACCCTGGTTCGATTCCAGGCTGTATCATAGCCGGCCGTGATTGGGAGTCCCATAGGGCGGCACACAATTGGCCCAGCGTCGTCCGGGTTTGGCCGGTGTATGACCGTCATTGTATATAAGAATTTGTTCTTACGTGACTTGCCTAGTTAAATAAAGTTTAAATTTAAAAAAGTGTCCTAAAAAACTGAAGTTAAAAATGAAATGTGTCGGTTAAGTGAACATGTATTGTTATGGTTATATACTCTCCTAGCGAAGGGAGAGGTGCAGTGTGTGACTGGCTGCATCCAAAATGGCCCCCTATTCCCTACACTACATAATGTAGTGCACTACTTTTTTTGGTCAAAAGCAGTGCACTAGTGAACAGGGTGCCATTTGAGATACATGGTTGTTTTAGAGAGGATTAGGTCACTCAGTCAGATGCTGATCCAATCAATGTGTCTGCCCAATCAATCTGGGTTCACACTCCACACCCGGCCCTCGGCCCTCAGCTCTCAGCTGGCCTAAAGCTGCTATACACGGAGTGTACAAAACATTATTTCCATGACAGACTGACCAGGTGAATCCAGGTGAAAGCTATGATCCCTTATTGATGTCACTTGTTAAATCCACTTCAATCAGTGTAGATGAAGGAGAGGAGACAGGTTACAGAAGGATGTTTAAGCCTTGAGAAAATTGAGACATGGATTGTGTATGTGTGTCATTCAGAGGGTGAATGGGCGCAAGAATATTAAAAAAAAAAAAAAAAAAAAATATTTAAGTGCCTTTGAACAGGGTATGGTAGTAGGTACCAGGCGCACCGGTTTGAGTGAAGATAAGAACTGCAACGCTGCTGGGTTTTTCACGCTCAACAGTTTCCCGTGTGTATAAAGAATTGTCCACCAACCAAAAGACATCCAGCCAGCTATGGGAATCAACTCAATATAAGAAAGGTCCTAAATGTTGTGTACACTGAGTGTATATAGCTGAACAAACACTATGCACAGTATATAAACAGACACACAGAGATATGTGTAGTTTGTCTGAGGGTGTGGTTTCTTCCTTCCCAGTGATGTTCCTTTAGCTAAATGTTTTTATAATGTCGATATGCTCCCGGCTTTATGTTTTGGGTCCACGCGGTCGGCATCTCAAACGGAACCCTATTCCCTACATAGTGCACTCCTTTTGAGCAGATTGCATAGGGCCCTGGTTAAAAGTAGTGCAATGTATTGGGAATAGTGTGCCAGGACGTAGGTATTGTTTGCAGCAAGCTTCCCCTTCGGACAAAGGGCACAATTCCTCGGCCCAAAAGGAAATGTTTTTCCAGAAAGCTTGTCTGCTAAATCACTTTGTTGTTTTGCGGCTGAAAGTTGGGGGCTATACGGTAGGGTAGACTAGACCTGCGTCCCAAATGGCACCATATTCCCTATGTAGTGCACTACTATAGGGGCCAATGGGGTTCTGGTCGAAAGTAGTGCACTGCATAGGGAATAGGGTGCCATTTGCGACGAAGCCTAGCTAATAGTCTGTCTGTAGTGTTACAGAGAGGTATTAAACAACATGTCCTGTAGGTATACATCTATGTCCACATTCTAACAGTCTGTCTGTAGTGTTACAGAGAGGTATTAAACAACCTGTCCTGTACCTATACATCTATGTCCACATTCTAACAGTCTATATTTTTTTATTTTTTTATGTGTGTATAGTCACATCTACCTTAATTGTTATCAGTTTATATATATAAATATTCCTGGTTGCTAAAATTAGAATAGTTCGCCTAATTTCAGTTTATGTGACAAAACATGTATAGCTTAGAAAATTGCTGTACGGTCTAAACCGCTGTGAAATACATTTTCAATTACCAAAAATATTGTATTTTCAGCTGTTGGATGCTGGTGTACAAAACCGAAAGTAAAATATGCAAAAACTAAATTTAAATAAGGGAAGCATAGAAATAGTGCACATAGAACATATATACAACTTCTGAGACTGGCTTTCAGTGAGAATGATAGATTCATAACTGACATTTCTACGTGAATTTGGTCCGGAGCCCCAAAAAGTGACATATTGCAGCTTTAATGTTGCTAGTTGTAGTGCTGCCAGATCTTTAGCCAGTCGTTGGAATGTTAAACAGATGAAGAAAGTTGTAATAGGCGTCTAATGTTGTGTGTTTGTTTGTCTCTAGCAGACCTCCCAAGCTTCTCGGACCCCCACATCCCTCTAGTGGCTCGTGAGATAATGCAGCGAATGATCCGTCAGTTCGCTGCCGAATATACCTCAAAAAACAGCTATTCTCAGGACACCCCCCACCACCCCCAGCCCAACGGCATCAAGGACCAAAGCCGCCTCCTGCCGAGAGCGGCCTCTCCAGCCCCGGCCCCCCTCGCCCTGCCGGGGGCGTCCAGCCCCCCGTCCCCCACCCCGGGACCGGGCCTCAGCCCCGCCTCTGCCTTCGCCCCGGACAGTGGGAACAGAGTCGGTAGTAACTGTAGTGGTACCGGTGCTGCTGCCTCTGCACAGAACCCCGTCCTCAGCAAGCTTCTCATGGCCGACCAGGACTCTCCGCTGGACCTCACCGTCAAGAGGCCTGACCCCACAGAGACCAAAACAGAGGGTAAGACACCACTTACACATCCATATTGAATCAAAACGTATTTACCAAATGGACAGGATAAAATGGTGTACACAGTACAATGAAATGCTTACTTGCAGGCTCGCTCTCAACAGTGCAACAACAATAAGAAAAAGAGAAATAAGAAAAAATATTCAATAAATAAGTAGAAGAAAAACCTGGACTGAAGAACTCCCCCATAGCTTCAATAGAACGCCCTGTATCTCTCCTATCTCCATTTATCTTTCCTATATCTCCCCTATATGTTGCTTATATCTCCCCTATATGTTGCTTATCTCCCCTATATCTCGCATATATCGCCAATATCTCCCCTATATTGACTATATCTCTCCTATATGTTGCTTATATCTCCCCTATATCTCCCTATATCGCCAATATCTCCACTATATTGACTATCTCCCCTATATGTTGCTTATATCTCCCCTATATCTCGCATATATTGCTTATGTCTCCTATAGCCTCCCTATCTCTTCAATAGCTCCCATGTCTTTCCTATGAGCCACTATATATCCCCTATATCTCTACTATATCTCTCCTATATCTCTACTATATCTCCACTATATCTCACTTATATATCCTCTATATCTCTGCGATATCTCCTCTATTTTGCCTATATCTCTGCTGTATCTTGCTTATATCTCCACTATATTGCCTCTAGCTCTTCTATATCTTGCTTATATTGCTCCCTATCGCTCCCCCATATCTCTCCTATATCTCTCCCTATATCACCCCTATATATCCCCTATATCTCTCTTATATATCCCCTATATCTCTTCTATATCTCTCCCTATATCTCCCCTATATATCCCCTATATCTCTCTTATATATCCGCTATATCTCTCCTATATCTCTCCCTATATCTCCCCTATATATCCCCTATATCTCTCTTATATATCCCCTATATCTCTTCTATATCTCCAATATCGCTCCTATATATCCCTTATATCTTCCCTATATCTCCCCTATAGCTCTCTTACAGTTGAAGTTGGTAATTAAAACTAATTTTTTCAACCACTCCACAAATTTCTTGTTAACAAACTATAGTTTTGGCAAGTCGGTTAGGACATCTACTTTGTGCATGACACAAGTAATTTTTCCAACAATTGTTTACAGACAGATTATTTCACTTATAATTAACTGTTTCACAATTCCAGTGGGTCAGATGTTTACATACACACCAGAAAATGATGTCATGGCTTTAGAAGCTAATTAGAGGTGTACCTGTGGATTATTTCAAGGCCTACCTTCAAACTCAGTGCCTCTTTGCTTGACATCATCGGAAAATCAAAAGAAATCAGCAAAGACCTCAGGGGAAAAAAATGGTAGACCTCCACAAGTCTGGTTCATCCTTGGGAGCAATTTCCAAACACCTGAAGGTACCACGTTCATCTGTACAATCAATAGTACGCAAGTATAAACACCATGGGACCACGCAGCCTTCATACCGCTCAGGAAGGAGACGCGTTCTGTCTCCTAGTGATGAACGTACTTCGGTGCGAAAAGTGCAATTCAATCCCAGAACAACAGCAAATGACCTTGTGAAGATGCTGGAGGAAACAGGTACAAAAGTATCTATATCCACAGTAAAACAAGCCCTATATCGATATAACCTGAAAGGCCGCTCAGCAAGGAAGAAGCCACTGTTCCAAAACCGCCATAAAAAAGCCAGACTGTGGTTTGCAACTGCACATGAAGACAAAGATCGTACTTTTTGGAGAAATGTCCTCTGGTCTGATGAAACAAAAATATAACTATTTGGCTATAATGACCATCGTTATGTTTGGAGGAAGAAGGGGGAGGCTTGCAAGCCGAAGAACACCATCCCAACCGTGAAGCACGGGGGTGGCAGCATCATGTTGTGGGGGTGCTTTGCTGCAGGAGGGACTGGTGCACTTCACAAAATAGATGGCATCATGAGGAGGAAAATGATGTGGATATATTGAAGCAACATCTCAAGACATCAGTCAGGAAGTTAAAGCTTGGTCTCAAATGGGTCTTCCAAATGGACAATGACCCCAAGCATACTTCCAAAGTTGTGGCAAAATGGCTTAAGGACAACAAAGTCAAGGTATTGGAGTGGCCATCACAAAGCCCTGACCTCAATCCCATAGAAAATGTGTGGCCAGAACTGAAAAAGCATGTGCGAGCAAGGAGGACTACAAACCTGACTCAGTTACACCAGCTCTGTCAGGAGGAATGGGCCAAAATTCAACAAACTTATTGTGGGAAGCTTGTGGAATGTTTGACCCAATTTAAAGGCAATGCTACCAAATACTAATTGACTGTATGTAAACTTCTTACCCACTGGGAATGTGATGAAAGAAATAAAAGCTGAAAGAAATCATTCTCTCTACTATTATTCTGACATTTCACATTCGTAAAATAAGGTGGTGATCGTAACTGACCTAAAACAAGGCATTTTTACAAGGATTACATTTCAGGAATTGTGAAAAACGGAGTTTAAATGTAGTTGGCTAAGGTGTATGTAAACTTCCGACTTCCACTGTATCTCTTCTATATCCCCTATTTCTCTCCTATATCCTATATCTATCCTATATAGTCCCTATAGCTCTACTATATCCCTATATCTCCCATATTGACTATATATCCTATATATTCCCTATAGCTCCCCTATAACTCTCTAATATCCCATATACCTCTTATCTCTCTGATATCTTCCATCTCCCCTATAGGTCTCCTATCTCGACTATATCTCCCCTATAATTTCTCTTTATTCCTATAACTTGTAACTTAACTCACCTAGAACTATGGTAAGGCAACACCAAACTGGCCAGGACAGGACTGTACTTTCCTACAATTATCCTTTAACTCCCATACATATTTTCTCAAACTTTTTTATAATCCGAACATCCCCTGTAACTTTCCCAAACAATCCCTAGAAATCCCCCACAACCTGTAATTGGACCAGTAAAAGTTGTATAGAGCCAAACAGACTGGGCCAAATGAAAACTACTAGTATCCTAATTCTAACAAACAGTTGGAGGCTGAATGCCAAGTAGCGTTATGCTGAAAAATAGATTTTTGAATCTTAACATTAACCCCCATGCCTTAAAATCCCTCTTGCCCTATAGACATTTGGCCTGGATTATCCTCTAATGCATGTGACCATATATTGTATTATAGTGTTTTTATGTATGCCCCCCCCACACACCCATAAACACACACACACACACACACACACACACACACACACACACACACACACACACACACACACACACACACACACACACACACACACACACACACACACACACACAGAGAGAGAGAAATTCATTTTAATATCACAACCTTGTTTTGTCCAACCAAAAAGCCCTAAAGATTAAAGAGGTCCTTCAGCTCTGTTCAGACGGACAGGTCATCAGACAGGTCATCAGACAGGTCATCAGACAGGTCAGCTGCACTCTGGGGATTACTAACCCGTGGAGGAGGGGGAGTGTTTGTGTGTGGTTCAGTCAGTGGAAAGAGGAATATAATAGTTATTACTCTTTAAACAATGAGCAGAGTGCAGGGAACGGTAATGATTCTTTTCACTATTTATTCATATGATTTTCAATGTTGTATTCTTCTCCTGGAGTCCTTTCTCATTTCCAGTGATTTAGAGAGGAACAGAAACATCTATTATTGAACGACACATTTACTATGTTAATTACATTCATTTAAAAAGTCCCAATCAATTGAAGTCAAGTTATACAGTACATACTTAGATACACTGATGAACTGTGCCCTAAAACAGTGTGTGTGTATCTGCGTATGTTAATCCTCAGATGGAGTCCTGGACCTCTCCACCAAGAAGGCCCACGGCACCGTCCTCAAAAACTCTCACAGTTACACCCTATCGCCCACAGTCAAGGGGTAAGACACACACGCCACACACACACACGCCACACACACACACACGCCACACACACACACACACCTCCACCTCTGTTATGAACGATCATTGTAGTGATCAATGTGTTATTTCCCATTGGTTTCCAAGATAAACAACTCTTGTTACGTTACGATGTCAAGGGCTTTCAGCGTCGGAAGAGAACTAACCCTAACCCTCATCCATTATCACTATGATTACAGTACCTAGGTATTTATAAGTAACTAACCCTAATCCATTATCAGTATGATTACTGTACCTAGGTATTTATTAGTAACTAACCCTAATCCATTATCAGTATGATTACAGTACCTAGGTATTTATAAGTAACTAACCCTAATCCATTATCACTATGATTACAGTACCTAGGTATTTATAAGTAACTAACCCTCATCCATTATCACTATGATTACAGTACCTAGGTATTTATAAGTAACTAACCCTCATCCATTATCACTATGATTACAGTACCTAGGTATTTATAAGTAACTAACCCTCATCCATTATCAGTATGATTACAGTACCTAGGTATTTATAAGTAACTAACCCTCATCCATTATCAGTATGATTACAATACCTAGGTATTTATAAGTAACTAACCCTCATCCATTATCAGTATGATTACAGTACCTAGGTATTTATTAGTAACTAACCCTAATCCATTATCAGTATGATTACAGTACCTAGGTATTTATAAGTAACTAACCCTCATCCATTATCAGTATGATTACAGTACCTAGGTATTTATAAGTAACTAACCCTCATCCATTATCAGTATGATTACAGTACCTAGGTATTTATAAGTAACTAACCCTCATCCATTATCAGTATGATTACAGTACCTAGGTATTTATAAGTAACTAACCCTCATCCATTATCAGTATGATTACAGTACCTAGGTATTTATAAGTAACTAACCCTAATCCATTATCAGTATGATTACAGTACCTAGGTATTTATAAGTAACTAACCCTCATCCATTATCAGTATGATTACAGTACCTAGGTATTTATAAGTAACTAACCCTCATCCATTATCAGTATGATTACAGTACCTAGGTATTTATTAGTAACTAACCCTAATCCATTATCAGTATGATTACAGTACCTAGGTATTTATTAGTAACTAACCCTCATCCATTATCAGTATGATTACAGTACCTAGGTATTTATAAGTAACTAACCCTAATCCATTATCAGTATGATTACAGTACCTAGGTATTTATAAGTAACTAACCCTAATCCATTATCAGTATGATTACAGTACCTAGGTATTTATAAGTAACTAACCCTAATCCATTATCAGTATGATTACAGTACCTAGGTATTTATAAGTAACTAACCCTAATCCATTATCAGTATGATTACAGTACCTAGGTATTTATAAGTAACTAACCCTCATCCATTATCAGTATGATTACAGTACCTAGGTATTTATAAGTAACTAACCCTCATCCATTATCAGTATGATTACAGTACCTAGGTATTTATAAGTAACTAACCCTCATCCATTATCAGTATGATTACAGTACCTAGGTATTTATAAGTAACTAACCCTAATCCATTATCAGTATGATTACAGTACCTAGGTATTTATAAGTAACTAACCCTAATCCATTATCAGTATGATTACAGTACCTAGGTATTTATAAGTACGTATTTATGCTATTTGGATTTCATTCTTCATGATCTAGGAGGTCAACGTTAGACTGCATCAAAGGCCTCAGGGACTGTTGGTTTTCCTGTTGTCTCTCTTCTCTATCCCGCTTTTATTTACTTACCCACATTGTCGTGGTGGATTTTATTGATACCTGAGTGTTTTGCCTTCAAGTCATATTTGCATGATTAACACACCGTACAAACTTAGTTTTCCTGCTTTAAATTAGAATAAATTACCTGTATAACTATGGAATAGACCTTGGAATGATTAGAACACACAGAAGGTCAGAGATGGATTTGAGCGGCTCGATACATGTTAACGCCCCAAAGCGATAATGTATGGTGAGGGTGGTGTGTGTAATCTGCTGTAAGACACCTCGTTGGTGTATCAGAAGCAGCGTTGGTGGTTTGGGATTCTCTAATGATCAGGTCATGTAATATTAACTAAAGAGGGGGATGAGGAACTGGATGTACCCTCCTCCCTCGCTCCACCCCTCCTCCATCCACCCCTCCTCCCTCGCTCCACCCCTCCTCCATCCACCCCTCCTCCCTCGCTCCACCCCTCCTCCCTCGCTCCACCCCTCCTCCATCCACCCCTCCTCCCTCGCTCCACCCCTCCTCCATCCACCCCTCCCTCGCTCCACACGTCCTCCATCCACCCCTCCCTCGCTCCACACGTCCTCCATCCCTCCACCCTTCCTCCTGGACCACAGATATATTACCAAACACAGATCATCTCACTCATTTAGCTGACCTCTTTATTTTACAGTGTGAAAATTAACCAAGTATTTACTTACACAATCAAATTATAACAGTATCCTTTAAAAAGATCATGACACCATAATAACCAATACATCACTAGTTTGTTCATTTTAGTTTCACAACAGCAAACAAGTGCCACTAGTCACCATACACCATTAACCACCACTGTGTGTAGACTACAGTTGACTAAACACGTTTAGACATTTCTGCAAATGTATAAAAACATTTTTTTTTAAAGCATATTTACATAAGTATTCAGACCTTTTACTCAGTACTGTGTGAGGCACCTTTGTAAACGATTACAGCCTGGAGTCTTCTTGGGTATGACGCTACAAGCTTGGCCACACCTGTATTTGGGGAGTTTCTCCCATTCAGTTTTTTTCCGGTCTCTCCAGAGATGTTCGATCGGGTTCAAGTCCGGGCTCTGGCTGGGCCACTCAAGGACTTTCAGAGACTTGTCCCGAAGTCACTCCTGCATTGTCTTGGCTGTGTGCTTAAGGTCGTTGTCCTATTGGAAGGTGAACCTTTTCCCCAGTCTGAGGTCCTGAGTGCTCTGGAGCAGGTTTTCATCAAGGATCTCTCTGTACTTTGCTCCGTTCACCTTTCCTCCATCCTGACTAGTCTCCCAGTCCCTGCCACTGAAAAACATCCCCACAACACCATGTTTCACTGTTGGGATGGTGCCATGTTTCCTCCAGAAGTGACGCTTGGCATTCAGGCCAAAGAGTTCAATCTTGGTTTCATCAGACCAGAGAATCTTGTTTCTCATGGTCTGAGAATCCTTTAGGTGCCTTTTGGAAAACTCCAAGCGGGCTATCATGTGCCTTTTACTGAGTGGCTTCTGTCTGGCCACTCTACCATAATGGCCTGTTTAGTAGAGTGCTGCAGAGATGGTTGTCCTTCTGGAAGGTTCTCCCATCTCCACAGAGGAGCTCTGTCAGAGTGACCATCGGGTTCTTGGTCACCTCCCTGACCAAGGCCCTTCTCCCCCGATTGCTCAGTTTGGCCTGGCGGCCAGCTCTATCTAGCAAGTGTATTCTTGGTTCTAAACTTCTTCAGTTTAAGAATGATGGAGGCCACGGTGTTCTTGGGGACCTTCAATGCTGCAGAAATGTTTTGTTACCCTTCCCCAGATCTGTGCCTCGACACAATCTTGTCTCTGAGCTCTAAGGACAATTCCTTCAACCCCATGGCTTTGTTTTTGCTCTGACTAGCACTGTCAACTGTGGGACCTTATGGGACCATAAGGTGGGACCACAGGTGTGTGCCAATCAATTGAATTTACCACAGGTGGACTCTAATCAAGTTGTAGAAACATCTCAAGAATGATCAATGGAAGCAGGATGCACCTGAGTTCAATTTTGAGTCTCATAGCAAAGGGTCTGCATACTTATGTAAACAAGGTATTTCTGTTTTTTATTTTTAATAAAAGTGAAACAATTGGTGTAAATCAATGAGGGAAAAAATCATTTGATCCATTTTAGAATAAGGCTGTAATGTAACAAAATGTAGAAAAAGTCAAGGGGTCTGAATACTTTCCGAATGCACTGTATAGTGTAGACTATATGGTGTAGACTACATGGTGTAGACTATAGTAGATTATATGATGTAGATTGTGGTGTATATTGTGTGGTGTAGACTGGTGTAGACTAGACAAAATGGTGTAGACCATACGGTTTAGACTATAGTAGACTATAAGATGTAGACTGTATGGTGCAGCCATCATTACTGTGAAACCACCTTCTAACTCCCTCATCAAGTATATTCTAAATGTCATTGTAAAACATAACTACTTCATCAGGCATGTGTGTGTGTCATTATTAGACAACCTCACCAGGGGTATCCATACACTGTATTTACAGATGTCGGATCTTCATTTGAGCCAGTTTGCTACAGCAGGAAAATAATCCTGTAGCAACAGGAAATGTTAATTATATTGTGGATTATAATTAATGGACATTTTTGTAGGGGTTGATACATTTTTCTGGAATTTCAAAAGTGGAAATTACAAACTTCAGAATCCTTTTTAAAACTCAAATACACTACAGGTTTGCAATTCTCAGCAAAAAAAGAGTGATCAAATTAAGATCCAACGTCTGTACTTGTTTTGGACATATGCATGTCCATATGGCAGACGTATAGGATAAAGCAGAGTTTGGTAGAAAGCGTTTTTTTCTTCACAGGATTTGGTTGCTGACGTCCTCAGTGCTAAGGCTCATTCACTATCTGTCTACACTTCCCCTTCCATTCTGATTGACATATCTATGGTCCTATTTAGAAGGTAGCATTGAGCTGTCACTCTGCTCGTCTGCGGGGGACTGGGATGTGTGCTTCCTGCTTAAAGGCTACTGTTGCTATGGTTACATACTGAACAGTACCCGACACCAAGGTCAGAAAAAAGTCACTTCTTTCTCAGGTAGTTCAGAAATAGAAACGTTAAGACACGTCACGGAAATGTAATTTGGGAGCTTTGGCACAGGTTTCATAGTAAACAGAATGTTCTTTCTAGCCCTTATAGGAACAACTTTCAGGCCTGATTTCAGGTCAACATAATGGAAAGGAGAAAGGGAGCTCAAAAGGACAGATTTTCTAAAATAATGAGTGGAGAAAAAACTGAGCATCCTTGTGTTGCTCAACCCTTTTTGTGACTATTTCTATACAAGACATGCCAAGGTTAATTCTCCTTTAGCTGGGAACTAGACCTCTCTGCCGTCAACTCCAACCGCAGCCATTGTCTATTGTGTTGTCAGGTGAATTCTATGACAGTTACTATGTACAGTTTATCCTATACCGTTAATTACAACCTGATCACAATGCGCTCCATTCTGCGCCCTCTATACCTTCTCAGGCAAATGAGTCTTTATCCCAGGGAAGCATTGGTATTATGATCCTGGTAATTCATGCTGTGTGTCCTTGATGTTTTCCCTCCTCTCATTGTCCTCACATTATTTGTTAGTGTAGCAGACTGTGTGTGTGTTCTCTGTTAACTCAGTACATGACTCTCTATCTTTTAAACAGCATTAAGATTCAATAACATTTAAATAACTTTTTATTTTTTTATTTTTCGTGGTAAAGTAAAGTTGCTTGGTTGATTTTTAACCAAATTGAATTTTAAATGTCCATGTAAATGGATAGTTACGCTTCATGCAAGATGGGGACAAAGAAACAACAAAGCATTGCAGTTCACTTTAAATAAGTTTGTCTCTGCGTGAAACAAAATGATTTGAATGAAATTGAGTTTGAAAAAGACAGACACTAAATTAAATGTTTGACATGAGTAAGTTAGCTCTAATTACCTAATATAAAAGTGACTCACTCTGTCACAACATGCATGTTTTACACATGGTCCAAAAAATATAGGAAATGAGTGTTAATTGTCTCTTTCTCTCTGTGTCTCATGAGCACCTTAATTGTTAAAGATGGGAGATATCGTGCTGTAATGAGTGGGGTATAGCTCCGGCTACATCCACTCTGCACAGTAAATATAATTCATCAGACACTGTTTTCATCCCAACTAGCACCCTATTCCCTTTGTAGTGCCCTATGGGCCCTGGTCAGAAGTAGTGCACTACATAGGGATTCGGGTGCCATTTGGGATGCAAGCAGCCACTCTCTCCCATGTAATGAGACCATATGGAACAGCTAACGAGTTATAATCCGTATGATGGCAACTACTTTGTCAAGCTGACAAGATATATAACTAGCTAATAGCCAACACAAGTTTACAGCCAAAACATTTTCTCAAATGGGATTTTTGCTCAAATGTAATGAATTGAAATGGAGATTGAACGCCCACCATCACGCCAGGAAGTCAATTGAATTTCAAATTGAAGGGAATATATAAGTAGTTATTTGCGTCTATACTATATCTAGTAATCATGAAATTAAAGGGGCAGTCAAAACAATCACAAAGCAATTCTCCCTTACCCTGTTTCAGTAAAAATCTGAGAAATGTAACCACTCTCAAATTCATAGACAGAGCTACAGATGTATGATCATAATTTGACCTACAGTGCATTCGGAAAGTATTCAGATCCCCTGACATTTTCCACATTTTGTTACATTACAGCCTTATTCTAAAATGGATGACATACTTTTGTTCCTCATTAATGTACACACAATACCCCATAAGGACAAAGATAAAACAGGATTTTAAACATTTTTGAAAATGTATTAAAAATAAACAACAGAACCCGCTTGGAGATTGCCGAAAGGCACCTAAAGACTCTCAGACCATGAGAAACAAGATTCTCTGGTCTGATGAAACCAGATTGAACTCTTTGGCCTGAATGCCAAGCGTCACTTCTGGAGGAAACCTGGCACCATCCCTACGGTGAAGCATGGTGGTGGCAGCATCATGCTGTGTGGATGTTTTTCAGCAGCAGGAACTAGGAGACTAGTCAGGATTGAGGGAAAGATGAACGGAGCAAAGTAAAGAGAGATCCTTGATGAAAACTTGCTCCAGAGCACCCAGGACCTCAGACTGGGGCAAAGGTTCACCTTCCAACAGGACAACGACCCTAAGCAGAGAGCCAAGACAATGCAGGAGTGGCTTTGGAACAAGTCTCTGAATGTCCTTGAGTGGCCCAGCCAGAGCCCAGACTTGAACCCAATCAAACATCTCTGGAGAGACCTGAAAATAGCTGTGTAGTGACACACCCCATTCAACCTGACAGAGCTTGGGAGGATCTGCAGAGAAGAATGAGAGAAACTCCCCAAATACAGGTGTGCCAAGCTTGTAGCGTCATGCCCAAGAAGACTCAAGGCTGTAATTGCTGCCAAAGGTGCTTCAACAAAGTATAGAGTCTGAATACTTATGTGAATGAGATATTTCAGTTTTCTATTTGTAACAAAATATGGAAAAAGTCAAGGGGTCTGAATACTTTCCGAAAGCACTGTATATTTGCAGAAAAATTCTCTGCAACAAAAGAGTGATCAAAATAAGATCCTACATCTGTATGGATGCACGGACTTACCATCCATGATATCAGACTTCTAGTTTTCAGCATGTTTCACATGTAGTGTTTGTTTACATTAATTTTTTTACAAACATGGGAGTATTACAAGCTTACATTTTGGGTTCTGATGGGGTACATTTATCCTCATGAGGCATTTATAAAGGATATTCTTAAAGAATCAGTGGGTACTTCTAATTCAGGAGTCCAGAAATTGATGTAGAAACTGCAGATTGCCCCTTTAAAGTGTGGGAGATGAAGTTATCATTTAGATTTTGCATGTTTATGGTTACATGTTTACGGTTACATGTTTACTGTTATATGTTTACTGTAATATGTTTACTGCCGAAGAGTTTTGCTGAAATAAACCCCCTAAACAATGATATATTATGGAAGAAAGTTCAACTTTAAAATCACAAGGTAATATTATTTAAAAACCAAGTGGTACTTTTAGTTTGTTGGCATTAACAATCAGCAGAGTAGAGTAGTGTAATTTTAACCTGTAGTTTTCGGTTTATTACAATTCACTTTCTGAATCGACTGATTTGAGTACTTCCAAGTTAACACCCCTCTCTTCTCTTTTCCCTCCAATCAGGCGTGCCCTGAGAGTTGAGCACTCCTTTCGGGACGTGGAGGACGATGACATGCTGCCGAGAAGCTTACAGGACGGGCTGAGGGACAGCTACGTCAGTTCTACCCCCCTCAAGCCCCCATTGGCCCATTCGCTGCTTAAAAAGGAGGAGCTCCTCAGCCAGAAGCACCGCCTCCTCGGCCAGCCTCCCGCTCTCTCATTGGCTAGTCTAGAGGCAGCGGGGCTTCTCAACCACGGGAACAAAGGGAACCACGTGCAGCCCCACCCCCTCCTGGCACGGGACGGCTCTCCGTGGGGTTCCTCCAGCGGTAAAGCCCACCACCACCAACTGGACAGCCTGCTGAGGCTGAAGCAGGCCAGCGCCATCCTCTCAGACCTCCAAGACCTGCCTCTGTTCTTGGACAACCACCACCACGGGGCGTTCTCCTCCAAGAGCTCCTCCGGAGGTGGTCTCCGCCACCACCATGGCTCCACCAAGACCCACCATGAGGTGGTGGTGAAGAGGGAGCCGGGAGGCCACCACTCCCCGCCCGTGGACCTGAAGATCCCCCAGGTGAGGGGCATGGACCTGTCATGGGACTCCCATGCCTCAGACCTGTACGGGTACGGGGCCATGGTGGTGGGCGCCGGGGGCCACGGTGGGGTGGAGAATGCTTTGAGCAGGAAGCTGAGGGTCATCCTGCCCAAGCAGAACCGACGTGCCGGTAGCCTGAGAGGCAGCCTGGGAGGTTTTCTGGATGGGGCGGCAGACTACTGGAGCTCCGACGTGGACCAGGGGACCTCTGGGCAACCATACCCGACCTCCGACCCCGAGGGCGACCCGTGCTCTAAGCAGCCCAGGAAGAAGAGGGGGCGCTACCGCCAGTACAACAGCCAGATCTTAGAAGAGGCCATCGGCATGGTGATGGGCGGGAAGATGAGCGTGTCCAAGGCCCAGAACATGTACGGGATCCCTCACAGCACACTGGAGTACAAGGTGAAGGAGCGACTGGGCACACTGAAGAACCCTCCTAAGAAGAAGCTCAAATTGACCTTGAGGATGGGAGGACAGGATTCCGCCGCCGAGTCAGAGACCACGCCAACCGCGACGCCGCGAGAGGTTGCGCCTCCGGAGGCCGCCGATCTGAACCACGAGCAAAAAATGAAAATGGAATTTGAAGATTAACTGAGAAACAACGATGACGACGAATCCTCCCCACCTTTCCCCTTATATATGTATAAAAACACCTTCACATTAAGACTAAAGTCATTGGAAACAAATGGAGCTTTATTTGTGCCAATTTACTGTTGCAGTATCTGGGTGAGCACAAGCGCAGGGATATGAGGAGGATTCTAAAACAAGCTGGAGATGAAAACTAAACCAATCGGCTGGTTCTGCGGGTGTCGTTTTGACACTGCACATTTGTTTAGCTTTTATATCAAGCAGCGAAACAAATGCATCAAAAGCCACGAGTGACGTGACAATTATTAATTACAGTTTGTAAAGCATGTTGATTATCCCCCCCAAAACCCTAACTCCCCCTATTCTGAACTTGATACACTGACCCTGCATTGCTTTTAAATGCAGTCTGGGCTGCGGAATATCCCAACTTTGGGAAAAATTAGGGGGGGTTAAAAATGAACCCTTTTGAACAAACTATTATGGTCCTTGATCCCCCCCCCCCCCCTCTCTCATTTAAGTACTAGTACCAATTGGTAAGTGACCTGTCTCCTATGTTTTGAACCAACTCTAAAACTAGTAATGTCACAGGAAGCTCTCTCACCAGGAAGCTGAATCAAAACCGCATTATTTCTATCGCCAGGTAGCCATTTCTCTTTAACAAACGCAAAACTTTCTTTCCTCCTTCGATATTCTGCTACTCTTTAAAAGTGAACGAAAGCAACATTGGCCGCGTCCTTTTTAAAGTAAAGACACAAAATAGTCAATCAGGGATGCATGTTCGTAAGTTTTAGTAAATAACTACTAACTTTTAGGATATTTTGAATGTTCTGTTTTTTTGTTTTATCTTCTTTTGTTTGGCTTTCTTTTGCACTACACTTTCAGTCTGGCGCTCACCGGCGCCGCCCAGTGGTGACAGACCAGGTTACCTCGGCATTGCTGTCCTAGCATCATGCACTTAAGGTCTGTCATAATCCCCGGCCAACTGCGCTCCAGGTACCAGTTACCCGTAGCCACAGATCTAGGATCAGTTTACCCTGCCTTAACAATTAGGGGGGAAACCTCAAAACTGACCTGAGATCAGCATGTAGGGGCAATTTTATATCTCTGCTGCTCTCCTGGAGAGAGCTCCTCAACCTCAATGGTAGTAGGTAAATGTTGCCTCTAACCACTGATCCATAGTCAGATGTCTTTTTTTATCCCCTTATTGCTACGGTTTGGATTGGGGCTTGGTGATCTGATCCTAGTTCAGTGGTTGAGCGCAACTTCTACCTCAAGCACCTGCAACAAGTGCATCTGTTCCCAATCCCGATCCTAGGGAGCTGTAGCCATCTCTGGTTTTCATTCCAACCAACGACCTCATGCATATGCGCTCAGCGAATTAGTGAGCGGGGTTCTCCTAACACTATGACATCACATGGAGTGATAACCACATGCATTGTAGCTCTCCAAGACCAGGAAGTGGAAACATTGCTGCTACAACTTTATTATCCTGTACTGAGCGAAGGCTTTTACCAGCCTTACTGTCTCTAAACACTGAACATTTCATGAAGTTTTCTCTTTTAGAATTCTAACTAAGTAAGAGCTTCTTAGTTTGTGAGTTTTGAAACGGCTCCTCTCTCTCCCAGTTGGTTTTACAATGTTCAAAGGTAGTTTCAAAGGCAGTTTATTACGACAATGTGCATTTATACTTGGGGGGGGGGGGGGGGGGGGGGGGGATTTTGCAGTGAGAGGGGATGTGTTTGGTTGGTAGGGATTAGGGGATAATATAATATAAATTATTATGATGACACTGAACTTAAAGCCAATCTGCATTTCTGGATGATTTTGTTCCTCAATTTTAACTCAGGATACCTGAGACAGGGGAATCTCTTGACGAAGCCATGATTCTAAAACACGGACGTGTTTCCTTTATCCTGCAGGACCTAAAAGTGAAGGGCAGGACATGACTTCTCTCACTCCGCTACTTCTGACGGGGGCGGAACTTACAGCCCGGCTAGGTGGGTGTGGCTTAGCAGCGCCACGCCCTGTAGACCGCGGTGAATCATGAAGAAGATAAAACAAACTCAAACAGTGAGGAGGGTGTGAGGAGAAGTTTGGAAATTAAACGTCTGAAAATAGCACCTTTTTTTTTTTTTTTTTACCGCGCGAGAGAGAGGAAGATATTGTAGCTCTTTTTCGAGAGATGGGTTTGGATGTGAGGAAGAGAGGTGATTAGAGGAGGGTAAGGGATGGCCAGAAAGCAAAAAGAGAGAGAGAAAAAAGCTTTAGTGTCTGAAAGACTTTCAGAGCTGCAGCTTGGACCTAAACATATTCTGTTTCCTCTCCATTACCTCCTCAGTACCCTGGTTGATGCTTGAATTTGTCAGATTTCGTGTAGTGTAGTTGTCATATCTGGTTCCTGCCCCCCAGCCCTCCTGCCAAACCAGGCGGAAACTATCTTATCTGTCGTCATGTTTTGTTAGGGGAAAGAAACAAAACATCCTTCTGAGAAAATGTTTTTATAAAAAGATGCTCTCATTTTTGTTGTCGGGTTGGGGGCAACAACAAAAAAAGACGTGAGAAGGAAAAATAAAATAAAAAAATGTTTTTTAAATGTTTTTAAAGCCATCTTGCTCTGCTGTAGTAAACGTTGCTGTTCGCTCTAAACACTGCCTGGTGCTCACCCAGTCTGTGAGATTATTCATGACATTGTACTTGGAAAACATCTCCATCATGTCAACACTGATGAAATGAACATTCACTCCTTGAAATGTCCTGTACATTTTATTTATTTCATTTTGTATTTTATTTTCTTCTACAAAATGGCATGCACCAGTCCGTTCCGGGTGATTTGGGAATTCTTAGATAGGAGCTTACATCTGCAAAGTATAGCCTAGTTTATGAGTGTCGTACCAAGCGATTCATGCTCTAGTGTATTCTATATTAGTGAATAATTGGTATATAATTGTTATAATTATATTCAAACCCCTAATGAACAATCTTACCTAGCCCTGTTCTGATAGATTGGTCTTGGGCTTTGACCCTCCTTCCCATGGCTTGATTGGCAGTTATGCGTAGCCGATGGGAACAAGGTAATCCCTTCATGAGGTCAGGGGTCATGCATGAAATGCGTTCAACACTTAGACAATGCAGAGTATTTCAAGTGTCTAATTGGTTACCTGTCCCATCCAATCAGAAGACCAAATATAATCCGGCAATGACTTAGATTTATATGAGATTGATACTCTTACTTAAGTTATGAGTAAAGCACTTATTGTGTAGCCTTTTACATTTCAAGGCATGATTACTAATTAATTTAGCTTAGATGTGAATGCGATTTGACAAGAAAAAACACTACTTAAAATATAGTGTGGAATTGTGTTTTAAACTTTGTTTTTCTCCTAAACTTGCGAGTTATTATGAAGTATGACAAAATGTGCCCTTTAGCGCTTCTTTCACGTTATGCATGTGAGCATGTAAAATGATGCTGATGGGAAATGTGTATAACCTGTACAATTGGTACTTACTTATCATCACGACATGTAGCACTGACTGAGATGCGTGTCTACATTCCTACATTCAGCACTTAGATAGGTCCTGAAACCCTTGAATGGATTCCTACATTCAGCACTTAGGTAGGTCCTGAAACCCCTGAAACGGGATTCCTGAAGGGCCAAGAATCTCGTCCTACATTATTTATGAAAACTATAAAAATATGTATTTATCATTGGGCAATCAAAAAAGAACATGCTAGTGGTTCCCGAAGACGTGGATGTCGATTTAAAGCAGCCCCCTGCACCTCTCTGATTCAGAGGGGTTAAATGCGGAAGACACATTTCAGTTGAAGGCATTCAGTTGTACAACTGACTAGGTATCCTCCTTTCCCCTTCCCTTACATCAGTCGTATCTAATCTACTGAGGTGCATTGCCATTTGGGCTTTATTTCATGTTTGTATTCATATTTTTGGGGTTTAATTGTTTCGTTATGCCACTTGGGTTAACGGATCCCCCTGTCCGAAACAGTCCTCCTCCTTAACACGACTGAGTCTCGCCTCTTTTACAGAGAAGTTTCACACTTCTAATTATTTATATACACACAGATAATGAATGTAATAAACCGACATGAATCTCTCAACCCCCCCCCCACACACAAAAAAAATATCTGCAAAAAAACTATGACACTGTCAGTTTTTGGAGGGGAACCGACTGTTAATTTTCTTTCTCCACCTTCTGCTTGTATTTGAACAGCGTGTTTCTGCCGTGGGTTTCTAGCCTGCAGTGTTGTACCTCTCAGGATAAAGTGGACGGGAGGGGCAGCAATATTAGTCAGTCGGAGGATGACGCAGACTTAACTACCTGTATTCGATTAAATGTATACAACATCTATATTATATATTGACCTGGCTCAGCTGTGTCCACGTGCTGTACCTCAACCTGCACTTGTATCCCTCTCAGGGAAGCCTGAAAACAAGAAGGGATAGTGGATACTCTGGGAAATATAGGCCCCTCCTTTTTCTTTTGGTCTTTTCTTTTTTCTTTTACAAGAGGAGCTAGGAGTATGGGACGGACAGCTTATTAGTCTAGTTAGTGTTTTTGACTGCAACATCACTCGAGGTTAAACTTCTTCATAGGGATTTGAGTTTCTTACAGAGATGAGACGGAGACACAGTCAGTCAGAGACCTAGAGGGGAGAATGTGCGGACAGGTGGAAATGTTAACCTTATGAATCTACTGTCTATTATTATTATTATTATTATTAACTTGTTTTAAACTGCATTCCAAAACAAATCATTGTACCTTTTATATAAATGAAAATAGCTATATACATATGAATATATATTTAATTTACTGTTTTACATCTTCAGGTAAATCAATGGATTTCTTTTCATTCTGATGTGAGATTGTAAACAAACATGGAGAGAAAAAGAAAGAAATGTAGAACAGAACTAACCTCAATTTCTAGATATCATGCGACGTGTCATGCGACGTGTCATGCGACGTGTCATGCGACGTGTCATGTGACGTGCCATTTCTGTCTCTTGAGTGGCACGTGATACCTTTCAAGAAAAAAACTAAACAGACTTCTGTGAATTGCCATTTTGCTTGTTGTTATGAAGTGTTGTTGATTATTCCTCCATGCTGCATATCCTGTTGTCATGACGCCTCAGGTCCACCCACTTCAAAGCAGCTGATTGTACACTAACTAGCAACACAAATCAGGACTTTTATTAAAGTAAAAGTGTTTTAGTACTCTTTTAGTACACTTTCTTGTGTTTCCAGATTTCTTAGATGGGACTGACGGAAGCACTTTTTAAATTATTATTGTTATTATTATATGGTGGGTTTTATCATTATTATTGTTATTATTATATGGTGTTTTTTTCATGAAAATATAAATTCTTATAGCTACTAAACCGAACCCAGGTCTTTCTGAATGCAACACTACTGTATTAACTAGCACACTCAGCCTTGGAAGCACACACCATGCATACTGTAACTGCACACCATAATTACTGTAACTACACACCATACATACTGTAATTACACACCATGCATACTGTAACTACACACCATACATACTGTAATTACACACCATGCATACTGTAACTACACACCATACATACTGTAATTACACACCACGCATACTGTAACTGCACACCATGCATACTGTAACTACACACCATGCATATTGTAACTGCACCCCATGCATACTGTACTACACACCATACATACTGTAATTACACACCATAATTACTGTAACTACACACCATACATACTGTAATTACACACCATGCATACTGTAACTACACACCATACATACTGTAATTACACACCATGCATACTGTAACTACACACCATACATACTGTAATTACACACCATGCATACTGTAACTACACACCATACATACTGTAATTACACACCACGCATACTGTAACTGCACACCATGCATACTGTAACTACACACCATGCATATTGTAACTGCACCCCATGCATACTGTACTACACACCATACATACTGTAACTACACCCCATGCATACTGTAACTACACACCATGCATACTGTAACTGCACCCCATACATACTGTAACTGCACCCCATACATACTGTAACTGCACCCCATACATACTGTAACTGCACCCCATACATACTGTAACTGCACCCCATGCATACTGTAACTGCACCCCATACATACTGTAACTGCACCCCATACATACTGTAACTGCACCCCATGCATACTGTAACTGCACTCCATGCATACTGTAACTGCACCCCATGCATACTGTAACTGCACCCCATGCATACTGTAACTGCACCCCATGCATACTGTAACTACACACCATACATACTGTAACTGCACACCATACATACTGTAACTGCACCCCATACATACTGTAACTGCACCCTATACATACTGTAACTGCACCCCATACATACTGTAACTGCACCCCATACATACTGTAACTGCACCCCATACATACTGTAACTGCACCCCATACATACTGTAACTGCACCCCATACATACTGTAACTGCACCCCATACATACTGTAACTGCACCCCATACATACTGTAACTGCACCCCATACATACTGTAACTACACACCATGCATACTGTAACTGCACCCCATGCATACTGTAACTGCACACCATACATAGTCGCATACATTTCTATATGTATTGACGCACGCACACACACGTAAACACACGCACGCACACACACACTCTTCATCAGGTATCCACACTTTGTGTGGGTGGGTTACATGTACAATTCTAAAACTCTACCGTGTCCTTTATAGAACCTGGTGGGTGTGACTCTCCTGAGACCAGGAAAAATATCAGGCTTGAAATTCAGTGAAGGCACTGCCTCTCTTATTCTGTCAAAACAGCCCCCTTTGCTTCGTATCGTTCTCCAGTCCGGCTCAGTGTGCCCCTATAACACTGGTACCAACCCTCACCACCAAGAACCTGTCTTTAACTCTGGCTCTGTTTTTGATTTGTTTGTGTAGTGATGACTTTGTGTCGTGACGTTCCCCTGCCTCTTTGTGTCATTTGCTATTTTTATTTAATTTGGCAAATTTCAAGAATGGCAAAAATATAATATTTTGTAAAATGTATCCTTTTTCGACACCAAGTTTGTTTTTTAAATGTTGTAAAAGTCTCAGCATTTGTTAAGGCGCAAGTACCACCATCCTGCTAACTGCAACTTGAGTGCTTTTCTGTTTGATTTGTGAAACATTTTAAAGCAACAGTGCTTTGGTTTTGTTGAAGAGAGAAACGTTGGTTGGAATTTTCAAAGTGAGGCATACCTTCCGTCTGGAATGATGTTGAGCTGCTTGCAGTCATACATTCCCCTGCTCATGCACTTCCCAGCTACCCCGAAACAACACTTTCAAACAGGAAATATCACAGATAACCATCCTACCTAAATCTCTCTGTTATCCTTCCACCTTTCCCACCACTGGCAGTTAAAACTGTTACAAATGGAATGTGTGATATGTCCGGCTAAAGAGCCGCCGTCTCTCCGGCTTCAATCTGAAAGTCATAACACCACCTATTACATTGTGTAGTTTTATGAGGCTTGTGTGTGGTAATGTTGTGTTTTACTGCGAAGGGAGGATGGAAAGGAAAGCAGCAGGATTCCTGTGCTACAGTAACCATTTGGTTTAGTCTGGCAGAATGCTGCCATCCTGTTCACTATATTGGAACTGCAGAAGTAGGATAGTTCAAATACATATTATTAGTAGGATAGTTCAAATACATATTATTAGTAGGATAGTTCAAATACATATTATTAGTAGGATAGTTCAAATACATATTATTAGTAGGATAGTTCAAATACATATTATTAGTAGGATAGTTCAAATACATATTATTAGTAGGATAGTTCAAATACATATTATTAGTAGGATAGTTCAAATACATATTTATTCTTTCGTGGACATTCGAAAAACAAACATGAAAACGTCCTAACCTAGAAAATGTTCATTTCTGTAAAATGTTGAGATGAGATGCACAATCCGAAAACTAAATCAAGCGTTTTTAAAAACCTTAAACGTAATATGAATGTAATGTTCCGTCGTACTTAATAAAGTGTAGTGTGATTTTCTACATTTGCTTTTATCGCAGATGTTAGTTGTACACTTGAAAGTAATTGAAATGAATGAGAATCTCAACCTCAGTCACACAATGATCCTACAACTAATTCTGGATTATTTATTACTATTATGTTTTATTATGAATCAATCTGTGAAAGATGGAATGCCTTTTTCAGTCTCTCTAATCGTTAGCTCAATCTTTGCAACATATCAGGCCTATATTGGGAGTAGTATAAAACTATAGCCAAAAAAGTATAGTGTATATATTTTAGTATTTTAATTTGAATTCTGTAATGAAAATCACTCCATATAATACACGGATACTTTGCCTAAATTATTTCATTGCAAAATGAACCCCCCCCCCCACACACACACACAGGTGCTATCTATCTAGCCTTTGTGTGACTAGTCAACTAAAAAGACAGACTGGGAGACAGAGTGTCTTGCTACAGTCAGATATATCTGGACTAGGGGTTGTAGAGTGTCTTGCTACAGTCAGATATATCTGGACTAGGGGTTGTAGAGTGTCTTGCTACAGTCAGATATATCTGGACTAGGGGTTGTAGAGTGTCTTGCTACAGTCAGATATATCTGGACTAGGGGTTGTAGAGTGTCTTGCTACAGTCAGATATATCTGGACTAGGGGTTGTAGAGTGTCTTGCTACAGTCAGATATATCTGGACTAGGGGTTGTAGAGTGTCTTGCTACAGTCAGATATATCTGGACTAGGGGTTGTAGAGTGTCTTGCTACAGTCAGATATATCTGGACTAGGGGTTGTAGAGTGTCTTGCTACAGTCAGATATATCTGGACTAGGGGTTGTAGGGTGTCTTGCTACAGTCAGATATATCTGGACTAGGGGTTGTAGGGTGTCTTGCTACAGTCAGATATATCTGGACTAGGGGTTGTAGAGTGTCTTGCTACAGTCAGATATATCTGGACTAGGGGTTGTAGGGTGTCTTGCTACAGTCAGATATATCTGGACTAGGGGTTGTAGAGTGTCTTGCTACAGTCAGATATATCTGGACTAGGGGTTGTAGGGTGTCTTGCTACAGTCAGATATATCTGGACTAGGGGTTGTAGAGTGTCTTGCTACAGTCAGATATATCTGGACTAGGGGTTGTAGAGTGTCTTGCTGCAGTCAGATATATCTGGACTAGGGGTTGTAGGGTGTCTTGCTACAGTCAGATATATCTGGACTAGCGGTTGTAGAGTGTCTTGCTACAGTCAGATATATCTGGACTAGGGGTTGTAGAGAGTCTTGCTACAGTCAGATATATCTGGACTAGGGGTTGTAGAGTGTCTTGCTACAGTCAGATATATCTGGACTAGGGGTTGTAGGGTGTCTTGCTACAGTCAGATATATCTGGACTAGGGGTTGTAGAGTGTCTTGCTACAGTCAGATATATCTGGACTAGGGGTTGTAGGGTGTCTTGCTACAGTCAGATATATCTGGACTAGGGGTTGTAGAGTGTCTTGCTACAGTCAGATATATCTGGACTAGGGGTTGTAGAGTGTCTTGCTACAGTCAGATATATCTGGACTAGGGGTTGTAGAGTGTCTTGCTACAGTCAGATATATCTGGACTAGGGGTTGTAGAGTGTCTTGCTACAGTCAGATATATCTGGACTAGGGGTTGTAGAGTGTCTTGCTACAGTCAGATATATCTGGACTAGGGGTTGTAGGGTGTCTTGCTACAGTCAGATATATCTGGACTAGGGGTTGTAGAGTGTCTTGCTACAGTCAGATATATCTGGACTAGGGGTTGTAGAGTGTCTTGCTACAGTCAGATATATCTGGACTAGGGGTTGAAGGGTAAATGAGGGGCTGTAGAGGCAGAGAGGAGAGAGCCTTTCCAAGGTTAGTGTCCCACCCCCGCACTGCAGATAGCAGTCTTTAACAGATAATATAGGAATGAATTTGCCTCATCGCCCAGAGAAACACAACAGAGCATTCAAAGTAAATAAACGAAAAAGATCACCTTGGATCCGAAGGTGCATAGATTTCAGGATCGGCCGGAATGATACAAAAATAAAAACAATTGGATAGCAAAGGTATGGAGAAACAATTAGAAGGAAAGATAATCAAACTCAGTGTTCTTTGGATGAAGCTGTTGGCTTGGAATAGGGTGCCCCTGCATGTTGCCATAACAATGGAGCAGCAGCATCATTCGCAGGTGGAGGTGTGTCTCTTCTTTTTTTAAGAACCTTTTGTCAAGGAAATGGTAGACGTCTCTCTCTCGCTCTTCTTTCAAAGTGTTTCTCCTGATGTCTGTTATTTCTTCCTCCCCTGGTTCCCAGCACTGGGGAGGCCTGTAATTGGCCACCATGTTTCATATCAATACAGTACACTGTAAAACAATGTGAGATTCTAGATGTGTTTGAACTGTTTAAAAAAAAAAATCTGTTTGTTTCTTAACACCTGTTTTCCCCAACTGTATCCCAATGTAAAGGATGCAAGATGTCTCATCAGAAATGATGCCATCTGCCAATACGTTTAAAGCTTTTTATGGATGGTCTGAGTTTGTCTGCCATCTCCATCTTTTCCCTCCCCTCCTTTCCTATTCTATCCTTCACAAGGTGATTACTGCTTCACCACAATGCATAGTGACGCAAAGGCTCTTTCTGTCTCTCTCTCTCGCTGGTTTTGGATTGGGTGCGTGTCTCTTTCTGTCTCTCTCTCTCGCTGGTTTTGGATTGGGTGCGTGTCTCTTTCTGTCTCTCTCTCGCTGGTTTTGGATTGGGTGCGTGTCTCTTTCTGTCTCTCTCTCGCTGGTTTTGGATTGGGTGCGTGTCTCTTTCTGTCTCTCTCGCTGGTTTTGGATTGGGTGCGTGTCTCTTTCTGTCTCTCTCTCGCTGGTTTTGGATTGGGTGCGTGTCTCTTTCTGTCTCTCTCGCTGGTTTTGGATTGGGTGCGTGTCTCTTTCTGTGTCTCTCTCGCTGGTTTTGGATTGGGTGCGTGTCTCTTTCTGTCTCTCTCGCTGGTTTTGGATTGGGTGCGTGTCTCTTTCTGTGTCTCTCTCGCTGGTTTTGGATTAGGTGCGTGTCTATTGCTTCGGTGACTGTTCTGGCTTTTCTGCCTGTCTGCTTGACTTAGAGGGGCCCTGGTCAAAGTAGTGCACTTTGTAGGGAATAGTGTGCCAGACGATGTCTCTGGTTTCTGCTACCTCAGCTTGCCTGGTGGAAGACTGTTGGGGAGGGTATATGGGGTGGGGTAGTATAGGCTCAAGGGCTTTCTGTACAGATTGACAAGAACATTTGGTATTTTGTTGGTTGCGAGTGACGTTACAGGGATGAGGGTCAATTGGGTAGTGATGAACCGTCCATATGCTTGACTATTGGAAGGGGGTCGGGAAGCGGTGGTCAGGAAGACGGGGGGGGGGGGGGCGGATGGGGTAACCCCTTCGCTTGTAAGATTTCAGGGTTTCTATGAAAAACAAAAAAACCTCTAATTAGTTCTAGTTGAAGTTGATATTGCCGTGTTTCTAGCTTCGAAGCATTTTGTTTCAACGCTGGTTTCTTTGACAACCACATGCCTTGTGTATTCTCTGGTTCGGGTCTGTAGTCGTCGTCGTGTGGAGATACTATCAGACACTGCAGCAGTGTATTACAAGGGTTTGACTGAAGAGCAGCGCTGACTTAGGACCACAGATCAACCAGATGTCCAGAGGGACATCTGCCAGGTGTTTTAGTTCAGACTTGTAGAGCAGCTCTGGTAAAGAACATGTGGTGCATATGATGAACCCTGGTTTCCAGTTGAAGAAACAGTTCCAGTTATGTACATTCGTAGAACAGTTCCAAGGAAAGTGCCAACGTTGAAATTCAAAGCCCTTTGATTTGGAGATCTGCCTACCGTCTGTGTTAGCCCAATACTTACTCTCTACTCTGGTCAAAGAGGGATACCATGTCCATTCTTGAAAGCCAGACTTTTGACCACTTTGACTTAGCTCTCTTTATACAGCCTTTTGTTAACGAATTACCAACACGGTTTCAGCAAATAGCTACTTTTCAGTACTTTATAAACGGCAAGGATTGTAAAAATAGAACGGCAATTTTCAGGGGGAAAGGAATTGATTTGTTTCATTGTCTCATCTGTTGTCATTTATGGTGTTGGTATGCAACAACTTCAAAACATAACCTTACAACGCAGGAATACCTCAGAGAATAAACTCCATGTAAAGCTTGACAGCCAGCATGGCGTTGTTAGTTTCCTGTACATTTTGCCCTCTTGATGCTCCACATGCTTTCCCCACTTTTATTTTCCACTGTTATCCCTCACACGGCAGGTAGCACATAGTGGACGTGTCAATAGCTTCTTTTTTTCTTGTTCTGGGGACTTTTTAAGACGGGTCTCTCATTCAGTCCCTCCCTCTGAGCCAGAGATAAAGAGAGAGGAGATCATTGTGAGTGAAAGGGACACTATTCACATTCTAGAATTCATTTTTGGGATCTCGTTTGATCTTGAAGTTCACGAAAAGGAAAATATCTCCATCTATATCTGCTGAGTTTGAACTGGAGCTCGGTGTCCTCCTCTCTTCTCTTTAATTTCTTTTTAAAACTAGAGATGCTCAGAGGCCAAAGGTCAATCTGTTAAAGTCCTATAATCCCCATTCTTTCCTTTGGAGACCTCTTTTTATTCATCATCTACATTCTCATCATTAAAACTGAATGTAACGACACAAACTAACCTCACGATTCTACCTTGACAGATGAAAGAAAAACAGATACTATATATGTACATATGTATAACACACAACACACAATGCATTGTATATATACAGATCTCCTAGAGACAGATACATACTTATCTTGTGGAAAGGGGAAAAAACTGTTCCCTTTGTTTGATTCAGGGAACAAAAGTCCAGTGCAGTATGTTAGATATCACTCCCATGCCCATTGCTCTCTTTCTGACTGTATGTTGCATGTATTCTCCCCATGATGCAGCAGTGGGCAGGGGGCGGCTGAGTTTGAACTAGTGGAGCTTTTAGAGTAGGTAGGTGGTCTTTTGAAACCTGATTATGTGAAGGGTGGTGGGGTTTTGAAATGACACTGTAGAGACAGTATATTTATGAGACAGAAGAAGAAGGAGGAGCACAGAAAAAGCAGAAGTCAGTGGTGGATGTGAATAGCACTTCATGGTCCCATTATAATCTGTCCTTTATCAGGTTAGGTGTAGCCTGCGATATGTCAACTCCTGACTAAAGTCTTGTGTTTTTCAACTTGGATTTGGCACAGATGAAGGAAGGAAGGA
>NW_024061586.1:300000-463403 GCF_016432855.1 Salvelinus namaycush
TAGGTCTCCAATCTCACCATATTCAACCTGCAGATCGATGTGTCTCACAGAGTGGAGTTTAAATCACAACGGCAGATATACTTTTGAGGAGATGGGAAACGTTGACGATGAAACGTCATTGGCCCACGCGGTGCATTCTGGGCGATTCTGGGACAGGGATCGCTCTTCTTCGCGAAATGAATGGGAGTCTACTGAGCGCTAGCTCAAAAACCCAACATTAACACGAATTTAGTCAACAAGAAGTACAACATTACTAATATTTTCCGAGATGTGAGGTAATTAACTTGCTATCTGTAGTATCGTATAGCTTTGGAATCGTGGCACTACGTACTTTTCGAAGAAAATAGGCACATTTCTCGACACAAAGTATACTGACTATGAGAAGGGATTGCGTGACGATTACCGCGTGACGATATTATTGTGTTGCCTACGCGTGACGCAGCATGACAACCTGAACGTGATTGGTCAACAGTCTGCTGGGAAGGACGTTATACATTGGACCATTAAATTGGATCCCTATCTCCTTTCTATAATATCTCTGGCAAAGGCACCAGGCAATGCATCCTGGACTAAAGAGGCCGACAAATAGGAGAAACGTGTTAGACCCTCCGTTTACCAGTTTCTCAAGGTAGGAATATCACAAAAATATGATCAATGGCTCATTCAAGAGAAGACCTCCCGAATTATATCGTCCAGTATTGAAATCTGACGTGTATGAATAACGTTTTGGCGATCTAAAAGTAATATTCCTATTAACTTCCAGTGTAGTGAGACTTTATCACGGTGCTACGTCATACCAGAAATAAGTCATATTCCTATTAACTTACAGTGTAGTGAGAGACTTTATCACGGTGTCACGTCATACCGGACATATTTCTGCCTGCTTGAAGGCAAATAACTCAGATACACATGGAAACAGGAAATGACGCAGGGAATCGACAGAACATCACTCAGAAATGAACAAAAACGATACAATATTTAACCTGCACCGCTGATTGGACAGCGCCTCCATACAGGAAGGCAATGCATAGTGGGGCTCCGTGGCCTGTGGTTGAATGAACAACTTTTCTGTCCAGTAGCCAGCTAGAAATATTCAGTTTGTGGGCAGTTAAACATTTTTTGGGCACAGTTGAGTAGCATAAAATACTTATATGGAAATAATTACAGTCACGCAGATCTTTAGAAATTGTAGGATCAATTGTAGAGTGGCACTCATGAAAAACGTCGTCGACCCCCTGCTATAATGTATATGAAGTCACCCTTGTGGAGCGGTTCGTATTGTGTACTATGACAGTGTCATTGTCTCATGTGCTTCCGAACAAAATTGTTGCTTTGCATTCAGAGATGTTCCTTATGATGTGTGCACCCAGCTCATTTTGTATTTGCCTGTCTGCATTATTCACCAGGGAAAGGAAACATTCTGTGAATACTGAAGCATTGCATCAACAAGGTGGCTCTGATAATATTGAAACATTGTATAAATGAACGAGGCGGCTCGGAGAAACTGAAACATTTAGTATCAACAAGACAACTCTGAGAATATTCATATTGCAACATAGTAGTCAACACGGAGGCAGCAGGGCCAGTTTGTCTGTCTGATATTATTGTGTTGCCTACGCAGCATCTGGGTGCTCATTATATACTAAAACCAGCCCTACATCCACACTATAGATAAATAACTTAGCAATATTTAATGACGTTATGCAGCAATATTGATCTGTTCATCTTTTAATTCAGGAAGATGGACAAGCAACACTGATGGAGTGAGAGGTGGAAATGCATTATACCAGAGGTAGGTAGACTACAGGTAGGGATTAGGATGCAGACAGAGCAACACTGATGGAGTGAGAGGTGGAAATACATTATACCAGAGGTAGGTAGACTACAGGTAGGGATTAGGATGCAGACAGAGTAACACTGATGGAGTGAGAGGTGGAAATGCATTATACCAGAGGTAGGTAGACTACAGGTAGGGATTAGGATGCAGACAGAGCAACACTGATGGAGTGAGAGGTGGAAATGCATTATACCAGAGGTAGGTAGACTACAGGTAGGGATTAGGATGCAGACAGAGCAACACTGATGGAGTGAGAGGTGGAAATGCATTATACCAGAGGTAGGTAGACTACAGGTAGGGATTAGGATGCAGACAGAGGATGATGATGTAGTCCTATTGTTTTATTTAACTAGGCAAGTCAGTTAAGAACAAATTCATATTTACAATGACGGACTAGGAACAGTGGGTTAACTACCTTATTCATGGGCAGATCAACCGATTTTTACCTTGTCAGCTCAGGGATTCGATCTAGCAACCTTTCAGTTACTGGCCCAACGCTTTAACCACTAGGCTACCTGCCGCCCCTATAAGCAAAAAGGTGTATTTTTGGCTCCCTACAGAAGGCTATATCAAACCGCTGATACAGTACTGGACTACTAGGGTGAACAAATGTTCCTGGAAGTTTACAAAAAATTATAAATTACATATTTTTATTTTTGTGGGGGCGCTGCAGCACCCTTATCATGCCTACTTCCCTCAGCTATACTCTGTGTCCTCCCCTCCTATCTCTCTCTCCTCTGCCCTCCCCACCCCCTCCTTCCCTCAGCTATACTCTCTCTCCTCTGCCCTCCCCACACCCTCCTTCCCTCAGCTATACTCTGTCTCCTCCCCTCCTCTCCTCTGCCCTCCCCACCCCCTACTTCCCTCAGCTATACTCTGTCTCCTCCCCTCCTCTCTCTCGCCACCCCCTCTTTCCTCTCTCTCTCGTTCTCTCTCTCTTCCTGACATGTAGCATCAGGCCTGTTGAGCTTGACTCAGGTCACAGAACTCTGGCGTTGACACGCCCCCTTCTCCTACTCTAACATAAGACCAATATTAATTATAATACATAAAATATACTCATTCATTTACATAGAGACAGATACAATCAATCATTGACACACTGAATATACAACAGTCTGACACCATCACAACTTAACTGACATTAGTGCCTGTCCCCAGATGGACAGTTAGGCTACAGTAAAGTACATTTGCAGGTGATCACATCAGTGTCCTGCTTTGAGACAGATTTTTACTGTCTGCTTCCAGTTGCATGTTCTTTTACCAGCCCTGAAAATTATGATATATCTTACAATATCAAAACATCTCAGTAACTGTCACCAGTGTATATGAGTATAACAGCATCCTACCTGTGCTCCAGAATAAGATCATGAATATCATTGCAGGTATCATATCTGTCTCTAACTGGGGCTCCACTGAGCTATACAGTCTACTGTCATGTAGAGAGGACTGAAGAATGGAAAATACTGCTAGGCTATATGACTTGTCTCTCATTACTTCCTTATTTCAATGGTGTGAAAACTTTTCTTAGATCAGTGGTTGAACTCAGCTAAATAGAGCAAACTGATCTGTTCTGAAAAACCCCACAGGAAACTGCTGACAGAGCAGCAAAGTTACACATACAGTTGAAGTTGGAAGTTTACATACACTTAGGTTGAAGTCATTAAAACACATTTTTCAACCTCTCCACACATTTCTTGTTAACAAACTACAGTTTTGGCAAGTAGGTAAGGACATCTACTTTGTGCATGACACTGGTAATGTTTCCAACAATTGTTTACAGACAGATTATTTCACTTACAATTCATTGTATCACAGTTCCAGTGGGTCAGAAGATTACATACACTAAGTTGACTGTGCATTTAAACAGCTTGGGAAATTCCAGAAAATGATGTTATGGCTTTAGAAGCTTCTGATAGGCTAATTGACATCATTTGAGTCAATTGGAGGTGTACCTGTGGATGTATTTCAAGGCCTACCTTCAAACGCAGTGCTTCTTTGCTTGACATCATGAGAAAATCAAAAGAAATCAGCCAAGTCTCTGCTTTGCTGCAGGAGTGACTGTTGCACATTCTTGTGTTAAGTTGTTCTTTTAGCTGCACATGCAGGGTTTGACACCATAAGGGGTGATCTATATAAGATGCTGTCTTTCTTTTGTTCACAACTCAGGAGAGACATCAGTTGTATGTTGATCTTTGACTTCTGTCTACGGCTGTATTCTAATTAAAATATCTTAATTTTATATATTCACATTTTAAGTATTCCTTATTTGTTAAGTAAATAACGGAGACAGAAAAGTGGAACCAACACGTTGTCAACTTAGAGAAAAAGCACACATAATTTCCTCAACTGTAAACAATAAGCCGTAGTCTTTTACAATATTATCAATCACCCTTTGATAGATATGGAGAGTAATTATGTAGATATTGAGAATGGACATGAAGGAGTAGATATCTCCAATCCTCAAATAAAATGCAGCAAAACATTAAATAAACAATAATTACAACATATTTGCATTGTGGATAATGTGTGTTGTGTTTTATTTTCCCTTGTCAGCCACCCATCTCTGCTTGGTCAGTCTGGATAGGCCCAGTGTCTTCTGGGTGAGGCTGTCAGCCACCCATCTCTGCTTTGTCAGTCTGGATAGGCCCAGTGTCTTCTGGGTGAGGCTGTCAGGCAGATCTGAAAGAGACACACAAAGTGACAGTAAGTATACAGGTCAACAACATGTCTGTGTACATCTGTTGGTGTGACTGAGCATATGCAGTATAATTCTGAATGACCTGTATCCATCTGGGTCTCCTCAAAGTGTCTCCCTTCACGGCCAGTGTAGTAGGAACTGGTGCAGCCGGTAAATGAAATACCACAGCAGAGGACTGCTGTGACTGCAGCTGAACTGCTGGAGGTGGCAGATCTAAAAGAGAGGCACAATTTTCTGACCTGACAATAATCCTAAACTAAACAGAGTGAATGAGTGTAAGGCCTAGATCCAATCAGATCAAGTGTTAACCTGTGATATCTGACACCACACAGCTGATGTTTTGGCCGGGTCAGAGGTGTAACTGTGTTGGATCTGTCCAATCAGTGAGCAGCAGCTCTTGATCAAAGTCACAAAACTACAGCCGTCCTACAAACATTACAAGTTCAGAAGGAGAACGTGTCATATAGAAATAATGACGCTCAAATTCTAAATCATGAAACTAAATCATGAGGATGTCTATCAGCCTAATGGAGGTGTAGATTACATCTCACATTCTAAATCATGAGGATTTCTATCAGCCTAACGGAGGTGTAGATTACATCTCACATTCTAAATCATGAGGATTTCTATCAGCCTAACGGAGGTGTAGATTACATCTCACATTCTAAATCATGAGGATTTCTATCAGCCTAACGGAGGTGTAGATTACATCTCACATTCTAAATCATGAGGATTTCTATCAGCCTAACGGAGGTGTAGATTACATCTCACATTCTAAATCATGACACTAAACTGCACCCCATATCAACCAACTACTAGCTGGTCACAAGGCTACGTTGTTATCATTTAGTAATGTTGTACTGTAGTCTACTGCACCCCATATCAACCAACTACTAGCTGGTCACAAGGCGACGTTGTTATAATTTAGTAATGTTGTACTGTAGTCTACTGCACCCCATATCAACCAACTACTAGCTGGTCACAAGGCTACGTTGTTATCATTTAGTAATGTTGTACTGTAGCCTACTGCACCCCATATCAACCAACTACTAGCTGGTCACAAGGCTACGTTGTTATCATTTAGTAATGTTGTACTGTAGTCTACTGCACCCCATATCAACCAACTACTAGCTGGTCACAAGGCTACGTTGTTATCATTTAGTAATGTTGTACTGTAGTCTACTGCACCCCATATCAACTAGTAGTGACAAGGCTATATTGTTGTCATTAAGTAATACTGTAACGTTACTGTACATCACATTATCCACCTAGCTAGCTAGTGATAGCTTAGCTAGCTCCAAAGAAACAAACAATTAATGACAACAGGCTGTTTAACAATATATATCTACCTGATTGCATGTAAAACAACTTTACAGGTGATTAAAGTTTGAAAGCAAAGTTGACTTACCAGTATGCTGCTCTCTGGGGAACTAGAGCGAGGCATCCAGATATGAGGTTAGCTAGCGCCGTTAGCATTAGCTAGCTAGCAGCGCCAGCATGTTAGCTATGAAAGTATCTATCCAGCAATAATGTCGAGGTCAAAAACGAAAGGAACTATGTTAAGCCGTGCTGACTTCGTATGATGAGTCAACTTGGACTGAAATAATGAACAGGCTGAAAGTACATTTCTGTGACTAACTAGATGACTTTAGCTTGTCATTCCTGTTTACAGAGTGTACGTCCCTCCACATGGAGAAGCGCCACTGTGTCAACATTATAGAATTATATTACATCCGGGTTGGTTTACAAACCCCACTGACAATGCATGGGACACTGTTTAGGGCCGTTCAGCAAAAGAATCCTCAGCTGCGAAAAATATATATGTAAACTTTCTTGTTAAATAGTGTGGTCTACAGCTTATCATGATACTCTACCTCAAGCGAGCAAAACATTGAGACTTCCTTAGATTTTGTGCACCACCTGTTGTTTACAAATAAGCATCGGCCACCGCCTCTCGTCTTACCAGAGGCAGCGGTTCTATCCTGCCAAAAAAGCTTAAAACCAGCCAGCTGTATGTTATTCATGTCGTCGTTCAGCCACGACTCGGTGAAACATAAGATATTACAGTTTTTAATGTCCCGTTGGTAGGATATGCGTGATCGTAGTTTGTCTTTTATTATCGATTGATTGTACGTTGGCTAATAGGACCGATGGTTAAGGTAGATTGCCCTCTCGGAGACGGATCCTTACAAGGCACCCGGACTGTTGTCCACGATACCGCCGACTTTTCCTCCGGCCACTGACGGGGATGAGGGCTTTGCCGGGTGTCTGGAGTAAATCCTTCCCTTCCGACTCGTTGAAGAAGAAGAATTCCTCTAGTACGGGGTGAGTAATCGCTGCCCTGATATCAAGAAGCTCTTTTCAGTCATAAGACACTTTGGCAGAAACATAAGTTACAAATAACGTGAAAGAAACATACAGAATAGCACAATTGGTTACGGGATGGTAAAACGGAGGCCATCTCCTTCGATGCCTTTAGATAATCATAATTAGACATCCAACCCCTAGGGGGCAGCAGGAGACATGTGTCTGGAGTACCAGCATGGTTTAATGGCTCTGGTGAAGTTTAACCTAAGGACTTGTGTGGTGGTGCACTTTATAGGGATTAGGGTTCCATTTGGGGACCAATCTATGGGAGAATCGCAATTACATTTCCTTAATTACTCGAGTCCTCTCTCCTCGCCTCCTACTCAAAACCCAAAGGAGGCAGGGAGAGGACACAAGGAATCAAGGAAATGCAATCTAACTAGCTGACAGGATGATGAAATACTGTACTAGGCCTGGGTAATATGATGGTGATGATATTTCATGTTTCATACTCACACCAAACTACAGTGAAGTCTGTAGGCTCCAGGGTGAACTTTCCCTTAGGTACATGTAACCCTCTCTTCTGAGGGACCTGAGTTCCTATCAGTTTGGACCTAGTATCTAGATGTGTGGCAGTACTATTAGACTAGGTGGTCTGTAAGTAGTCAACATGTGAAGGTTAATGTGTGTAAACATAATGTAAACATAATGTCTGACCAATCGGAATCCACGCTTCAAGATTGTTTTGGTCACGCGGACTGGGAAATGTTCCGTAAAGCCTCAGACAATAACATCGATTTATATGCTGACTCGGTGAGTGAGATTATTAGGAAGTGCATTGGAGATGTTGTACCCACTGTGACTATTAAAACCAACCCTAACAGGAAACCATTCGTGCAAAACTGAAAGCGCAAACCACCACATTCAACCATGGAAAGAGGTCAAGGAATATGGATGAATATAAACAGTATAGTAATTCCCTCCACAAGGCAATTAAACAAGCGAAATGTCGGTATAGGGACAAAATGAAGTCGCAATTCAACGGCCCAGACACGAGACGTATGTGGCAGGGTCTACAGGCCATCACGGATTACAAAAAGAAAACCAGCCACGTCTTGCGACACCGACGTCTTGATCCTAGACAAGCTAAACACCTTCTTTGCCCGCTTTGAGGATATACAATGCCACCGACACGGCTCGCTACCAAGGACTGCGGGCCCCCCCTCTCCTTCTCCTTGGCCGACGTGAGTAAGACATTTAAACGTGTTAACCCTCACAAGGCTGCCGGCCCAGACGGCATCCCTAGCCGCGTCCTCAGAGCATGCACAGACCAGCTGGCTGGGGAGTTTACAGACATATTCAATCAATCCCTATCCCAGTCTGCTGTCCCCACATGCTTCAAGATGGCCACCATTGTTCCTGTTCCCAAGAAAGCTAAGGTAACGGAACTAAATTACTTCTGTCATCATGAAGTGCTTTGAGAAACTAGTTAAGGATCATATCACCTCCACCTTACCTGCCACCCTAGACCCACTTCAGTTTCGATATCGCCCCAACAGGTACACAGATGATGCAATCGCCATCACACTGCACACTGCCCTATCCCATCTGGACAAGCCGAATACCTATGTAAGAATGCTGTTCATTGACTACAGCTCAGCATTCAACACCATAGTACCCTCCAAGCTCATCATTAAGCTTAAGGCCCTGGGTCTCAACCTCGCCCTGTGCAATTGGGTCCTGGACTTTCTGACGGGCCGCCCCAAGGTGGTGAAGGTAGGAAACAACATCTCCTCTTCGCTGATCCTCAACACTGTGGCTCCACAAGGGTGCGTGCTCAGCCCCCTCCTGTACTCCCTGTTCACTCATGACTGCGTGGCCATGCACGCTTCCAACTCGATCATCAAGTTTGCAGACGATACAACAGTAGTGGGCTTGATTACAAACAACGACAAGACAGCCTACAGAGAGGAGGTGAGATCACTCGGAGTGTGGTGTCAGGAAAACAACCTCACACTCAACGTCAACAAAACAAAAGAGATGATCGTGGACCTCAGGAAACAGCAGAGAGCACCCCACTATCCACATCGATGGGACAGTAGCGGAGAAAGTTCCTCAGCGAACACATCACGGACAAACTGAAATGGTCCACCCACACAGACAGCGTGGTGAAGAAGGCGCAACAGCGCCTCTTCAACCTCAGGAGACTGAAGAAATTTGGCTTGTCACCTAAAACCCTCACAAACTTTTACAGGCGCACAATCGAGAGCATCCTGTCGGGCTGTATCACCGCCTGGTACGGCAACTGCACCACCCTCAACAGCAAGGCTCACCAGAGGGTATTGCGGTCTGCACAACCCATCATCGGGGGAAAACTACCTGCCCTCCAGGACACCTACAGCACCCGATGTCACAGGAAGGCCAAAAAGATCATCAAGGACAACAACCACTCGAGCCACTGCCTGTTCAACCCACTATCATTCAGATGGCGAGGTCAGTACATGTGCATCCAAGCGGGGACCGAGAGACTGAAAAACAGCTTCTATCTCAAGGCCATCAGACTGTTAAACAGCGATCACTAACATAGAGAGGCTGCTGCCAACATACAGGCTCAAATCACAAGGCCATCAGACTGTTAAACAGCGATCACTAACATAGAGAGGCTGCTGCCAACATACAGGCTCAAATCACAAGACCATCAGACTGTTAAACAGCGATCACTAACATAGAGAGGCTGCTGCCAACATACAGGCTCAAATCACTGGCCACTTTATTAAATGGATTCAATAAAGGTATCACTAGTCAATTTAAATAATGACACTTTAATAATGTTTACATACCCTACATTACTCATCTCATATGTATATACTGTATTCTATACCATCTATTGCATCTTGCCTATGCAGCACGGCCACTGCTCATCTATATATTTATATGTACATATTCTTATTCCATCTCTCTACATGTGTGTTAGGTAGTTGCTGTGAAATTGTTCGATTACTTGTCAGATATTACTGCTCTGTTTGAACTAGAAGCACAAGCATTTCGCTACACTCGCAGTAACATCTGCTAACCAGGTGTATGTGACCATTAACATCTGCTAACCATGTGTATGTGACCATTAACATCTGCTAACCAGGTGTATGTGACCATTAACATCTGCTAACCATGTGTATGTGACCATTAACATCTGCTAACCATGTGTATGTGACCATTAACATCTGCTAACCATGTGTATGTGACCATTAACATCTGCTAACCATGTGTATGTGACCATTAACATCTGCTAACCATGTGTATGTTACCATTAACATCTGCTAACCATGTGTATGTGACCATTAACATCTGCTAACCATGTGTATGTGACCATTAACATCTGCTAACCAGGTGTATGTGACCATTAACATCTGCTAACCAGGTGTATGTGACCATTAACATCTGCTAACCATGTGTATGTGACCATTAACATGTGATTTGATGTAGTGCAGTGCCTCCACCTAATAAGTAAAGATATGTATTTACTGTAATTTCCAGACTATAAGCCACTACTTTTTTCCGCTATGAACCTCGCGGTTTATACAATGACGCGGCTAATTTATGTTTTGTTTTTTTTCACAAGTAGCACCGTCACAAAATGTGACGTAAATCGAGCGCGCTCAAACTTCCCATCATTCTGATTACGGTAGTCATTTTGTCACCCTCATCATGGCAAAGACACGGAGAAATGCATATGATGCAGCTTTCAAGTTGAAGGCGATCGATCTGGCTGTTGGAAAAGGAAATAGAGCTGCTGCACTGGAGCCTTAATGAGTCGATGATAAGACGTTGGAAACAGCAGCGTGAGGAACTGACTCAGTGCAAAAAGACAACAAAAGCTTTCAGAGGGAAGAAAAGCAGATGGCCCGAACTAGAAAATGAGCTTGAAGACTGGGTCAACACAGAGAGCAGACGGCCGAGGTGTTTCAACAGATCCGACTGAAAGCCAAAACAATCGCCACCGCAATGAAGTTTGACTTTCTTGGTTTACTGCTATTTTTTTAATTTTTGTTACAAGCCGTGTTTCGTTTAAAGGCTGTGTAAGTTCATTTATTTCAATGTACCGGTAGGCACTTGCGGATTATAGACATGTGCGGTTTATTTATGTACAAAATACACATTTTTTTTTAAAATTCAGTGGGTACGGCTTATATTCAGGTGCGCTTAATAGTCCAGAAATTACGGTACTGACTTGGGTCTGTGGTGGCAAAATTGCTGTTATGTTTATCTAGTGTATCTATGTATTTAATTAGTCTGTTATAATGTTTATCTAGTGTATCTCTGTATTTAATTAGTCTGTAATAATGTTTATCTAGTGTATCTCTGTATTTAATTAGTCTGTAATAATGTTTATCTAGTGTATCTATGTATTTAATTAGTCTGTAATAATGTTTATCTAGTGTATCTATGTATTTAATTAGTCTGTTATAATGTTTATCCAGTGTATCTATGTATTTAATTAGTCTGTAATAATGTTTATCTAGTGTATCTATGTATTTAATTAGTCTGTAATAATGTTTATCTAGTGTATCTATGTATTTAATTAGTCTGTTATAGTGTATCTATGTATTTAATTAGTTGTAATAATGTTTATCTAGTGTATCTATGTATTTAATTAGTCTGTTATAATGTTTATCCAGTGTATCTCTGTATTTAACTAAAGTCACATGATGTACTGATGAGACTTGCTCCCTCTCCTAGAACACTTCCCCTTTGTCTACATGACTGACTCATGGTTCTGGACTCACAGCCAAATGCTGTTTCTCCATATCCTGTTATTTAGCAGTAGACTGAACTAAACTGTGAGAGACGAACAGGACAAATGGTTGAGGTTCCTTTGAGAAACAGTGTTGAGACAATGAGCACTGAGAAATGGTGTGACATTTCTCAACAAGACCTCACCACAAAAGTCACAATGTGGAAAGGTGAACATCTCTCTGCAGAGGAGTTTATATATAATTTAATACATTTGATTTCATCTGTTTTTGTTTTCTCAATCATTCAGTTCCATAGGTCAGAGGTCAAGCTGAGCTGAGCCAATAGTGGAAGAGCTTACTGGTTGACTATATTCAGTTGACTGTATGTTACTATGTCAGCCCTCTGTCTTTTGACACCTCCCTCCCTTTCTCTCACCCTCCCCACCCCCTCCGCTCTCTCATTCTCTCTCTCTTCCTGACATATAGCATCAGGCCTGTTGATCTTGACTCAAGTAACAGACCTCTAGCTTCTACACCCCTCCCTTCTCTAACATAAGACCAATATTAAATATAATATATACTCTCATTCAGTTCCATAGGTCAGGGTCAAGTTGTGCTGAGCCAATAGTGGAAGAGTGGAAAAGGTTACTGGTTATGATGACATCACTACTGGTTATGATGACATCACTGGTGAGAAGTCTGTAATGAAAATATATTCAGTTGTCTGCATGTTAGTCTGTCAGCCTTATCTCCTTCAAACCTCCCTCCCTCTCCTCCCCTTATCTGTCCCCCCTCCCTCTCTCTGATCTTATCTCCTTCAAACCTCCCTCCCTCTCCTCCCCTTATCCCCCCCCTCTCTCTCTGATCTTATCTCCTTCAAACCTCCCTCCCTCTATCTGTCCCCCCTCCCTCTCTCTGATCTTATCTCTCATTCTCAATTCAATTCAATTGAAGGGCTTTTTTGGCATGGGAAACACAAGTTAACTAGTTAATATACAAAAGTGAACTAAACAATGAAAATGAACAGTAAACATTACACTCACAGAAGTTCCCAAAGAATAAAGACATTTCAAATGTCATATTATGTATATATACAGTGTTGTAACGATGTGCAAGTGGTTAAAGTACAAAAGGAAAATAAATAAACAAATTTGGGTTATATTTACAATGGTGTTTGTTCTTCACTGGTTGCCCTTTTCTTGTGGCAACAGGTCACAAATCTTGCTGGCTATGCTCACTGTGTCTGTACATAGTCAAAGCTTTCCTTAAGTTTGGGTCAGTCACAGTGGTCAGGTATTCTGCCACTGTGTACTCTCTGTTTAGGGCCAAATAGCATTCTAGTTTGCTCAGTTTTTTTGTTAAATCTTTCCAATGTGTCAAGTAATTATATTTTTGTTTCCTCATGATTTGGTTGTGTCTAATTGTGTTGCTGTCCTGTTCTCTCTCTCTTCCTGACATATAGAATCAGGCCTGTAGAGCTTGACTCAGATGACAGACTTCTAGCTTCTACACCCCCCCTCCTCCTCTCTCACCCCTCCTCTCTCCTCCCCCCCTCCTCCTCTCTCACCCTTCCTCTCTCCTCCCCATCCCCTCCTCTCTCTACTCCTCTCTCTCTCTCTCTTCCTGACATATAGCATCAGGCCTGTTGATCTTGACTCAAGTAACAGACCTCTAGCATCTACACCCCTCCCTTCTCTAACATAAAACCAATATTAAATATAATATATACTCTCCTTCATTTACATAGAGACAGATACAATCAATCATTGACACACTGAATATACAACAGTCAGATGCATGACACCATCACCAATGTTCCTCTAACTTTCTCCGTCACTGAGCAGATTTCAGGTCTGCTGAACGCAAACTTTAATGTTGTGAAAATTCTGTACAACTTCCAGTATGTGTTTACTGTGAACACAGAGGCTGTACCCCCTTTATGTTACAGTTAACAGTGGACAAGTAGGCTACTGTGGCTATTTGATCATAATGTGGATCTACCAGAGTGACCTACCATCAAAAACAATGGAGAAAATACATCCCATAACATTTTAACATGGAAACAGCTGTTCTATCATTCAGCCTACAGTAGCAGCCAATGTGTGGTGTTCAACGTAGACCTACATTCCATGAGACTTTTGAAAGAAACATACAGGGCTTGACATTAACCTGTTTATCCACTTATCCAACTGGGATAATAACTCACTAACTAGCAAAGGAGATGAACAAAATGTCCAGCAAGCAGGCCAACAGCCCGAGACCCCCAAACAATAGGAACACAAGGCTTTATCGTGGGTTTTTACAGAAATGTTTGGCGATCCACTAGGAATGCCATGGAGATCAACCAGTTGATCGCGATCAACCGATTGGTGACCAGCTGCTCTAGAAAACGTAGTGAATTTCAATCTCGTGCTTCTCGCTATTGGCTGATTTATCTGCAGTTTAGGGGGAACATTGTGTCACACCCTGATCTGTTTCACCTGTCTTTGTGATTATCTCCTCCCCCTTCCAGGTGTAGCCCATCTTCCCCATTATCCCCTGTGTATTAATGCCTGTGTTTTATGTTTGTCTGAAGCCAGTTTGTACTGTTTGTTCAAGTCAACCAGTGGTTTGTGTCTGCGCCTGCTTTTTCCCAGTCTCTGTTTTCTTGTCCTCCCGGTTTTGACCCTTGCCTGTCCTGACCCTGAGACCGCCTGCCTGACCACTCTGCCTGTCCTGACTCTGAGCCCGCCTGTCTGACCACTCTGCCTGTCCTCACTCTGAGCCCACCTGCCTGAAAACTCTGCCTGTCCTGACTCTGAGCCTGCCTGACCACTCTGCCTGTCCTGACTCTGAGCCTGCCTGACCACTCTGCCTGTCCTGACTCTGAGCCTGCCTGACCACTCTGCCTGTCCTGACTCTGAGCCTGCCTGACCACTCTGCCTGTCCTGACTCTGAGCCCGCCTGCCTGACCACTCTGCCTGTCCTGACTCTGAGCCCGCCTGCCTGACCACTCTGCCTGAGCCTGCTTGCTGATCTGTACCTCAGCCCTCCTCTGGATTACCGATCTCTGCCTACCCTGAGCATACCTGCCGTCCTGTACCTTTGCCCCCTTACTCTGGACTATCGACCCCTGCCTGCCTTGACCTGTCTTTGCCTGAACCCTGTTGTCTGCATTTGGGTCTTACCTAGGTTCTAATAACACTGACCATCACACCTTAACTGACATTAGTGCCTGTCCCCAGATGGACATTTATGCTACATTAAAGTACATTTACAGGTGATCACATCATTGTCCTGCTTTGAGACAGATTTTTACTGTCTGCTTCCAGCTGCATGTTCTTTTACTAGCCCTGAAAATGGTAATATATCAAAACATATCTCAGTAACTGTCACAAGTGTATAGCACAGCATCCTACCTGTGCTCCAGAATAGGCTCATCAATATCACTGCAGGTATCATATCTGTCTCTAACTGGGGCTCCACTGAGCGAAACAAGTCTACTGTCATGAAGAGAGGACTGAAGAGTGAGAAATACTGCTGGGCTATATGACTTCTAACTCATTACTTCCTTACTTCAATTATGTGGCAAACTGTTAAGCAAATCAGACCAGTTAAACCCACCTACCTACAGGAAACATTGACATTAGAAAAACTCCACAGGAAACTGCTGACAGAGCAGCAGTTACACATAGTGTGTCCTGTAATATCTTACCTAATTGTCAGTGATTGACCTGGGAAAGTCACCTCTAACTTTCTGTGGTGTAGAAGCTAGAGGTCTGTTACCCAAGTCAACTCAACAGGTGTGGTAGTAAACTACAAATTTGACGCTGTTTTTTCACTTAGAGAATTGTCTTAAATGCTATTGTTTTTTCACTGATACAAACTTGTCTTGTGTAACTTAGTGATAAGCCTGGGCGTACAGCCAAGAGCTGTTTGGGTGTGACCGCAGTGTGTGACATCCTGATTTTCACAATGTGCAGGAACTCCGCTGTGTGGAAACATGCAGAATGGATCAGAGAATAGTGTGAGCTGTGGTAACGCTCGACGGCTGAGCCCTGGTGCTGTCAACGTCAGCTATCTTCATCTGCACAGACAAGTTAGTCACCTTTTACACACTATGTTCCTCACCCTCTCTCTCCCTCCTCCCCTGTCTCCTTCTACCAACCCAGTCTGTCAATAATCTCTATCTCTCTCACCCCTCTCTCTCCCCCATCTGTCTCCCCCATTCCCTCATCCTCACCTTATCTCCCCCTCTCCCCTCCTCTGTGTGTGAAGTGGGGTTGGTGTCAGGTTTCCCTTTTCAAAAATGAGTCTCCCAATCCTTGGTGTTGGAGAGAAAAGTGTTGAAAGATGAAAAGAGGACTGAACAGGTAACTTGATATGCTGACTTGTATTGATTCCCCCTATTCAGCACCAAGAGTCTCTCTCTGTCTCTGTCTCTGTCTCTGTCTCTCTCTCTTTCTCTCTCTGTCTCTCTCTCTCTTTCTCTAATTTTCTTTTGAAGTGATGTTTCTTTGTCTTGCTGTGACAAGGTACTCACCACATCCTGGGTCTGTCATCACAACACGCCACATTCACAGAGTTGAACCTATTTCCTGTACATCTCTCTGACACACACACACACATCTTTTCTCTACATACTCTCTCACACACACATTCTCTCTCTCTACACACACTTTCTCCATCTCACACTCTCTACGTACACACTTCCTGTCTGCTAAATAACAGTGTCAGGAATATCATCTATCATGGTGGGCTACTGTCCCATCTGTGGGAAACCCGTCTACTTTGGTGAGTGCAGTGTGTGTGTGTGTGTGTGTGTGTGTGTGTGTGTGTGTTTGCAGTGTCACACAGTGGGTCAGAGATGCCATGGAATAGTTACTAGATTGTTAGGGCAGGTTTTTTGAGAGGCATCGTTCGCTCGCAAATCTTTTCTAAACTCAATCGTTATACCTTTCCTATTGTGTGTGTGTGTGTGTGTGTGTGTCTCCATGCTCTGAACAGTCTGTCATGACTCACACACAGACAACAGGAAGTGTCTTCTCTGAGGAAGCAGACTGTTCTCTAACACACCGACTCCTCTCCAATACTCTAACCTGGTGTCCTTTCCTTTCTAACCAGCCTTCTTTTCATCCTGGGATAAGTTCCAACACCCTAAACTGGTCTCTTTTCCTTCACTGGCTGGGTTCCTATAGTCTAACCTGGCTTCCTTTCCTTCAGAGGCTGGGTTCCTATAGTCTAACCTGGCTTCCTTTCCTTCAGAAGCTGGGTTCCAATAGTCTAACCTGGCTTCCTTTCCTTCACATGCTGGGATCCAATAGTCTAACCTGGCTTCCTTTCCTTCAGAGGCTGGGTTCCAATAGTCTAACCTGGCTTCCTTTCCTTCACAGGCTGGGTTCCAATAGTCTAACCTGGCTTCCTTTCCTTCAGAGGCTGGGTTCCTATAGTCTAACCTGGCTTCCTTTCCTTCACAGGCTGGGTTCCAATAGTCTAACCTGGCTTCCTTTTCTTCAGAGGCTGGGTTCCAATAGTCTAACCTGGCTTCCTTTCCTTCAGAGGCTGGGTTCCAATAGTCTAACCTGGCTTCCTTTCCTTCACAGGCTGGGTTCCAATAGTCTAACCTGGCTTCCTTTCCTTAAGAGGCTGGGTTCCTATAGTCTAACCTGGCTTCCTTTCCTTAAGAGGCTGGGTTCCAATAGTCTAACCTGGCTTCCTTTCCTTAAGAGGCTGGGTTCCAATAGTCTAACCTGGCTTCCTTTCCTTCAGAGGCTGGGTTCCAATAGTCTAACCTGGCTTCCTTTCCTTCAGAGGCTGGGTTCCAATAGTCTAACCTGGCTTCCTTTCCTTAAGAGGCTGGGTTCCAATAGTCTAACCTGGCTTCCTTTCCTTCACAGGCTGGGTTCCAATAGTCTAACCTGGCTTCCTTTCCTTCAGAGGCTGGGTTCCAATAGTCTAACCTGGCTTCCTTTCCTTAAGAGGCTGGGTTCCTATAGTCTAACCTGGCTTAGTGGCCTTTTTGGGTACTTCAGATTATCACATGAGTCTGTAATTATCTCTGGTCCTCTGTGTGGCCTTATCACATGAGTCTGTAATTATCTCTGGCCCTCTGTGTGGCCTTATCACATGAGTCTGTAATTATCTATGTCCCTATGTGTGTCCTTATCACATGAGTCTGTAATTATCTCTGGCCCTCTGTGTGGTCTTATCACATGAGTCTGTAATTATCTCTGGCCCTCTGTGTGGCCTTATCACATGAGTCTGTAATTATCTCTGGCCTTCTGTGTGGTCTTATCACATGAGTCTGTAATTATCTCTGGTCCTCTGTCTGGTCTTATCACATGAGTCTGTAATTATCTCTGGCCCTCTGTGTGGTCTTATCACATGAGTCTGTAATTATCTCTGGTCCTCTGTCTGGTCTTATCACATGAGTCTGTAATTATCTCTGGCCCTCTGTGTGGCCTTATCACATGAGTCTGTAATTATCTCTGGCCCTCTGTGTGGTCTTATCACATGAGTCTGTAATTATCTCTGGTCCTCTGTGTGGTATTATCACATGAGTCTGTAATTATCTCTGGCCCTCTGTGTGGCCTTATCACATGAGTCTGTAATTATCATGTCAAATAGACAATAATTAAATAAGATTGTTTAAAAATATATATAATATAAAGCTGTAAATCATTAACCTTAATATAAACCATGAACTCAGTAAATATCATTGGTGTTTTTACCTCTAACGAGTCACCATCCCGGATCCGGGATCCTCCTCATCAAAAAAGCTGACTAGCATAGCCTAGCCTAACGCGACAGGGATATCATATAATATAATTTCATGAAATCACAAGTCCAATACAGCAAATGAAAGATAAACATCTTGTGAATCCAGCCATCATTTCCGATTTTTTTTAATGTTTTACAGCGAAAACACAATATATATTTCTATTAGCTAACCACAATAGCCAAAGACTCAACCGCATATTTTCACCATGTTTCTACCGCATAGGTAGCTATCACAAAACCGACCAAATAGAGATATAATTAGTCACTAACCAAGAAACAACTTCATCAGATGACAGTCTTATAACATGTTATACAATACATTTATGTTTTGTTCGAAAATGTGCATATTTAAGGTATAAATCATAGTTTTACATTGCAGCTACCATCAAAAATATCACCAAAGCAGCCAGAATAATTACAGAGAGCAACGTGAAATACCTAAATACTCATCATAAAACATTTATGAAAAATACATGGTGTACAGCAAATGAAAGATAAACATCTTGTGAATCCAGCCAATATTTCCGATTTTTTAAGTGTTTTACAGCGAAAACACAATATAGCATTATATTAGCTTACCACAACAGCCAAACACACAACCGCATTTCTCCACCGCAAAGATAGCATTCGCAAAAACCAGCAAAAGATATAAAATTAATCACTAACCTTGACCAACTTCATCAGATGACAGTCTTATAACATCAGGTTCTACAATACACTTGTGTTTTGTTCGAAAATGTGCATATTTAGAGCTGCAAACCGTGGTTATACATTGTGAATACGTAGCATCGATTCACCAGAATGTCCGGAGCTATCTTGGACACTCACCTAATCTGACCAAATAACTCATCCTAAACTTTACATAAAAATACTTGTGGTATGGCAAATGAAAGATACACTGGTTCTTAATGTAACCGCTGTGTTAGATTTAAAAAAATAACTTCACCATAACAAACAGCTTGCGTTATTGCGAGACAGCGCCCGCCAAAACGGCGGAGAATAGAAATAACATTTTCCACAGAAATACGAAATAACATCATAAATTGTTCTTACTTTTGCTGAGCTTCCATCAGAATCTTGTACAAGGAGTCCTAGGTCCAGAATAAATCGTTGTTTGGTTTTAGAATGTCCTTTTCTCCTGTCGAATTAGCAACCTTAGCTAGCCATGTGGCGCGAACATGCCCATTTTCTCTTGACGCAAAGAACGGAAAATTCCAAAACTCCCAATAAACGTTGAATAAACTGATAAAACTCGGTTGAAAAAAACTACTTTACGACGTTATTATCACATGTATCAAATAAAATCAGAGCCGGAGATATTCGTTGTCTAAGGTTGCTAACGCTTTTCAGAAGACAATGTCGAGGTACTTCGCGCGCCAGAGAAGAGAAAGACATTTCCAGACCAGTCACTCCAAAAGCTCTTGTTCGGCCTCAGATCAAGCTAGACACCCCATTCCACCTTCCACTGCGTGTTGACATCTAGTGGAAGGCGTATGAAGTGCATGCATATCGATAAATATTAGGCAATTGAATAGGCAGACCCTGGAACAGAGCATCGTTTTCAGATTTTTCACTTCCTGTCTGGAAGTTTGCTGCCAAATGAGTTCTGTTTTACTCACAGATATAATTCAAACAGTTTTAGAAACTTGAGTGTTTTCTATCCAATAGTAATAATAATATGCATATTGTACGATCTAGAATAGAGTACGAGGCAGTTTAATTTGGGCACGATGTTTTCCAAAGTGGAAACAGCGCCACCCTATTGACAAGAAGTTTTAATATGAGGGTTTCAGCATGAAATATTCTTAATGTTTTTTTAAACACTTGTATTTATTTTACTGTCAAAATGTCTTTGTTGTAAATGTGTTGGAGCCAAACTGATGTCAGTTGTTAAATAAGTCAATAGAGTTCATCAAAATAATGCTGTTGTTGATTAGATGCTTTTTCATTGATTAGTCTGTTGGACAATATGGACACAGACACCATATAGAGGAATACATTTTATGAAAGTTATTCAAGTATAAATTCCCAAAGTTACTTTGGTAAATTACCAGTAGCTTAGCAACTCTCAGGTCATAGTGCAGAGCTCTCTCTGAATGGCAGACACCATTTGACCTCTAACCCTTGGTATCTTCCAACCCCACTGGTCCATGACCTGCAATCTCTATTGCACTCAACACTGCCCTTTCCCACCTGGACAAAAGGAACACCTATGTGAGAATGCTATTCATTGACTACAGCTCAGCGTTCAACACCATAGTGCCCTCAAAGCTCATCACTAAGCTAAGGACCCTGGGACTGAACACCTCCCTCTGCAACTGGATCCTGGACTTCCTGACGGGCCGCCCCCAGGAGGTAAGGGTAGGTAACAACACATCCGCCAAGCTGATCCTCAACACGGGGGCCCCTCAGGGGATCGTCCTCAGACCCCTCCTGTACTCCCTGATCACTCATGACTGTCGAGCAAGGCACGACTCCAACACCATCATCAAGTTTGCCGATGACACAACAGTGGTAGACCTGATCACCGTCAACGATGAGACAGCATACAGGGAGGAGGTCAGAGACCTGGCCGTGTGGTGCCAGGACAACAACCTCACCCTCAACGTGAAAAAAACAAAGGAGATGACTGTGGACTACAGGAAAAGGAGGACAAAGAACGCCCCCATTCTCATTGACGGGGCTGTAGTGGAGCAGGTTGAGAGCTTCAAGTTCCTTGGTGTCCACGTCACCAACAAACTAGCATGGTCCAAGCTACCAAGAGAGTCGTGAAGAGGGCATGACAAAGCCTATTCCCCCTCAGGAGACTGAAAAGATTTGGCATGGGTCCTTAGAACCTCAAAAGCTTCTACAGCTGCACCATCGAGAACATCCTGACGGGTTGCATCATTGCCTGGTATGGCAACTGCTCAGCCTTCGACTTCAAGACACTACAGAGGGTAGTGCGTACGGCCCAGTACATCACCGGGGCCAAGCTTCCTGCCATCCAGGGCCTCTATACCAGGCGGTGTCAGAGGAAGGCCCTACAGATTGTAAAAGACACCAGTCACCCTAGTCCTATACTGTTCTCTCTTCTATCGCACGGCAGGTGGTACCGGATCACCAAGTCTGGGACCAAAAGGCTCCTTATCAGCTTCTTCCCCCAAACCATCAGACTCCTGAACATCTGATCACATGACCACCAGACCCCTCTTTTACACTGCTGCTACTCTCTGTTTACTATCTATACATAGTCACTTTAACTCTACCTACATATTACCTCAATTACCTGGATTAACCGCTGCCCCCTCACATTGACTCTGTAACGGAACCCCAATATAGCCTCGCTATTGTTATTTTACTGCTGCTGTTTAATTATTTATTACTGAAAAAATATATATGTTTACTGAACACATTTTGTCTTAAAACTTTTTAAAGCAATGTTGGTTAAGAGCTTGTAAGTATGAATTTCACTGTAAGGTCTACACCTGTTGTATTCAGCATTTCACTGTGAGGTCTACACCTGTTGTATTCAGCATTTCACTGTAAGGTCTACACCTGTTGTATTCAGCATTTCACTGTGAGGTCTACACCTGTTGTATTCAGCATTTCACTGTAAGGTCTACACCTGTTGTATTCAGCATTTCACTGTGAGGACCACACCTGTTGTATTCAGCATTTCACTGTGAGGTCCACACCTGTTGTATTCACCATTTCACTGTGAGGTCCACACCTGTTGTATTCAGCATTTCACTGTGAGGTCTACACCTGTTGTATTCAGCATTTCACTGTTGTATTCAGCATTTCACTGTGAGGTCTACACCTGTTGTATTCAGCATTTCACTGTGAGGTCTACACCTGTTGTATTCAGCATTTCACTGTTGTATTCGGCGCATGTGACAAATACAATTTGAGTATCCTCTAACCAGATTGGTCCATGACAGACATTTGACCTCTAACCCTTGGTATCCTCTCTCCCCATTGGTCCAGGTGAGAAGAAGAGGTCATTGGGGCGGGACTACCACCCTCTGTGTCTGAAGTGTCAACAGTGTCAGAGACAGTTGACCCCGGGACAACATGCTGAGGTATGGAGAGAGAGGGAGGGAGGGAAGAGGAGGAGGGAGAGAAGGGGGAGGGAGGAACAGGAGCTGAGAGGGAGGGAAGAGGAGGTAGATACTGCTTGGTGATGAGTTACCCTACTACACTAACTGTTACATGTAGATGTTTGGTACCAGAGGTAGATACTGCTTGGTGATGAGAAACCCTACTACACTGTTACATGTAGATGTTGGGTACCAGAGGTAGATACTGCTTGGTGATGAGTTACCCTACTACACTAACTGTTACATGTAGATGTTTGGTACCAGAGGTAGATACTGCTTGGTGATGAGAAACCCTACTACACTGTTACATGTAGATGTTGGGTACCAGAGGTAGATACTGCTTGGTGATGAGTAACCCTACTACACTAACTGTTACATGTAGATGTTTGGTACCAGAGGTAGATACTGCTTGGTGATGAGAAACCCTACTACACTAACTGTTACATGTAGATGTTGGGTACCAGAGGTAGATACTGCTTGGTGATGAGTAACCCTACTACACTAACTGTTACATGTAGATGTTGGGTACCAGAGGTAGATACTGCTTGGTGATGAGAAACCCTACTACACTAACTGTTACATGTAGATGTTTGGTACCAGAGGTAGATACTGCTTGGTGATGAGTAACCCTACTACACTAACTGTTACATGTAGATGTTGGGTACCAGAGGTAGATACTGCTTGGTGATGAGTAACCCTACTACACTAACTGTTACATGTAGATGTTTGGTACCAGAGGTAGATACTGCTTGGTGATGAGTAACCCTACTACACTAACTGTTACATGTAGATGTTTGGTACCAGAGGTAGATACTGCTTGGTGATGAGTAACCCTACTACACTAACTGTTACATGTAGATGTTTGGTACCAGAGGTAGATACTGCTTGGTGATGAGAAACCCTACTACACTAACTGTTACATGTAGATGTATGGTACCAGAGGTAGATACTGCTTGGTGATGAGTAACCCTACTACACTCACTGTTACATGTAGATGTTTGGTACCAGAGGTAGATACTGCTTGGTGATGAGTAACCCTACTACACTAACTGTTACATGTAGATGTTTGGTACCAGAGGTAGATACTGCTTGGTGATGAGAAACCCTACTACACTAACTGTTACATGTAGATGTTTGGTACCAGAGGTAGATACTGCTTGGTGATGAGTAACCCTACTACACTAACTGTTACATATAGATGTTTGGTACCAGAGGTAGATACTGCTTGGTGATGAGTAACCCTACTACACTGTTACATGGAGATGTTTGTACCAGAGGTAGATACTGCTTGGTGATGAGTAACCCTACTACACTAACTGTTACATGTAGATGTTTGGTACCAGAGGTAGATACTGCTTGGTGATGAGAAACCCTACTACACTAACTGTTAAATGTAGATGTTTGGTACCAGAGGTAGATACTGCTTGGTGATGAGTAACCCTACTACACTAACTGTTACATGTAGATGTTTGGTACCAGAGGTAGATACTGCTTGGTGATGAGAAACCCTACTACACTAACTGTTACATGTAGATGTTTGGTACCAGAGGTAGATACTGCTTGGTGATGAGTAACCCTACTACACTAACTGTTACATGTAGATGTTGGGTACCAGAGGTAGATACTGCTTGGTGATGAGTAACCCTACTACACTAACTGTTACATGTAGATGTTGGGTACCAGAGGTAGATACTGCTTGGTGATGAGTAACCCTACTACACTAACTGTTACATGTAGATGTTGGGTACCAGAGGTAGATACTGCTTGGTGATGAGTAACCCTACTACACTAACTGTTACATGTAGATGTTTGGTACCAGAGGTAGATACTGCTTGGTGATGAGAAACCCTACTACACTGTTACATGTAGATGTTGGGTACCAGAGGTAGATACTGCTTGGTGATGAGTAACCCTACTACACTACCACTGTTACATGTAGATGTTTGGTACCAGAGGTAGATACTGCTTGGTGATGAGTAACCCTACTACACTGTTACATGTAGATGTGTGGTACCAGAGGTAGATACTGCTTGGTGATGAGAAACCCTACTACACTGTTACATGACTTGGTCAAAAGTAGTACACTAAATAGGGAATAGTGTGTGTCTTAGGATGGTATGTACAGCAAATAACCTCTCTCTCGCTCTCGCTCTCCTCTCTCTCTCAGCAGGTAACAGGAGACTGATGTCAAACTGTTACAGCTCAGCCTCCTCTTCCTCCTCCTAGGAACCAGTCTAACTAACCAAAAACCAACCAAAATACAACCTAATGAGAACTAACAGGCTATCAACAAGGATCTATGTTCAACAAAACTGACATTCAGCCATCAAGCCAACGACCAACCAACTAGACCCAACATTCAGCCAACCAACATTTGACCAATCAAGAAATCCTCTGAAAGTCCCCCTCTTTCAGTCAATCATAAAACAACTACCTGGACCACAACGTTGTGTTCAATGGAGACAACGGTTGTTCTTCAATAAAACAGAAGCTGCTACAGTCGTCTGGTTGAAGTGTGTTAAATACAGAGTCCCTTTAGGCACCAACACACATCCTACACTACACATGTACTGGAGTACACAGACACACATCCTACACTACACATGTACTGGAGTACACAGACACACATCCTACACTACACATGTACTGGAGTACACAGACACACATCCTACACTACACATGTACTGGAGTACACAGACACACATCCTACACTACACATGTACTGGAGTACACAGACACACATCCTACACTACACATGTACTGGAGTACACAGACACACATCCTACACTACACATGTACTGGAGTACACAGCCTCACATCCTACACTACACATGTACTGGAGTACACATACACACATCCTACACTACACATGTACTCGAGTACACAGACACACATCCTACACTACACATGTACTGGAGTACACAGACACACATCCTACACTACACATGTACTGGAGTACACAGACACACATCCTACACTACACATGTACTGGAGTACACAGACACACATCCTACACTACACATGTACTGGAGTGGACACACATCCTACACTACACATGTACTGGAGTACACAGACACACATCCTACACTACACATGTACTGGAGTACACAGACACACATCCTACACTACACATGTACTGGAGTACACAGACACACATCCTACACTACACATGTACTGGAGTACACAGACACACATCCTACACTACACATGTACTGGAGTACACAGACACACATCCTACACTACACATGTACTGGAGTACACAGACACACATCCTACACTACACATGTACTGGAGTACACAGCCTCACATCCTACACTACACATGTACTGGAGTACACATACACACATCCTACACTACACATGTACTCGAGTACACAGACACACATCCTACACTACACATGTACTGGAGTACACAGACACACATCCTACACTACACATGTACTGGAGTACACAGACACACATCCTACACTACACATGTACTGGAGTGGACACACATCCTACACTACACATGTACTGGAGTACACAGACACACATCCTACACTACACATGTACTGGAGTACACAGACACACATCCTACACTACACATGTACTGGAGTACACAGACACACATCCTACACTACACATGTACTGGAGTACACAGACACACATCCTACACTACACATGTACTGGAGTACACAGACACACATCCTACACTACACATGTACTGGAGTACACAGACACACATCCTACACTACACATGTACTGGAGTACACAGACACACATCCTACACTACACATGTACTGGAGTACACAGACACACATCCTACACTACACATGTACTGGAGTACACAGACACACATCCTCCACTACACATGTACTGGAGTACACAGACACACATCCTCCACTACACATGTACTGGAGTACACAGACACACATCCTCCACTACACATGTACTGGAGTACACAGACACACATCCTACACTACACATGTACTGGAGTACACAGACACACATCCTACACTACACATGTACTGGAGTACACAGACACACATCCTACACTACACATGTACTGGAGTACACAGACACACATCCTACACTACACATGTACTGGAGTACACAGACACACATCCTACACTACACATGTACTGGAGTACACAGACACACATCCTACACTACACATGTACTGGAGTACACAGACACACATCCTACACTACACATGTACTGGAGTACACAGACACACATCCTACACTACACATGTACTGGAGTACACAGACACACATCCTACACTACACATGTACTGGAGTACACAGACACACATCCTACACTACACATGTACTGGAGTACACAGACACACATCCTACACTACACATGTACTGGAGTACACAGACACACATCCTACACTACACATGTACTGGAGTACACAGACACACATCCTACACTACACATGTACTGGAGTACACAGACACACATCCTACACTACACATGTACTGGAGTACACAGACACACATCCTACACTACACATGTACTGGAGTACACAGACACACATCCTACACTACACATGTACTGGAGTACACAGACACACACCCTACACTACACATGTACTGGAGTACACAGACACACATCCTACACTACACATGTACTGGAGTACACAGACACACATGTACTGGAGTACACAGCCTCACATCCTACACTACACATGTACTGGAGTACACAGACACACATGTACTGGAGTACACAGCCTCACATCCTACACTACACATGTACTGGAGTACACAGACACACATCCTACACTACACATGTACTGGAGTACACAGACACACATCCTACACTACACATGTACTGGAGTACACAGACACACATCCTACACTACACATGTACTGGAGTACACAGACACACATCCTACACTACACATGTACTGGAGTACACAGACACACATCCTACACTACACATGTACTGGAGTACACAGACACACATCCTACACTACACATGTACTGGAGTACACAGACACACATCCTACACTACACATGTACTGGAGTACACAGACACACATCCTACACTACACATGTACTGGAGTACACAGACACACATCCTACACTACACATGTACTGGAGTACATAGCCTCAAATCCTACACTACACATGTACTGGAGTACACAGACACACATCCTACACTACACATGTACTGGAGTACACATACACACATCCTACACTACACATGTACTCGAGTACACAGACACACATCCTACACTACACATGTACTGGAGTACACAGACACACATCCTACACTACACATGTACTGGAGTACACAGACACACATCCTACACTACACATGTACTGGAGTACACAGACACACATCCTACACTACACATGTACTGGAGTGGACACACATCCTACACTACACATGTACTGGAGTACACAGACACACATCCTACACTACACATGTACTGTAGTACACAGACACACATCCTATACTACACATGTACTGGAGTACACAGACACACATCCTACACTACACATGTACTGGAGTACACAGACACACATCCTACACTACACATGTACTGGAGTACACAGACACACATCCTACACTACACATGTACTGGAGTGGACACACATCCTACACTACACATGTACTGGAGTACACAGACACACATCCTACACTACACATGTACTGGAGTACACAGACACACATCCTACACTACACATGTACTGGAGTACACAGACACACATCCTACACTACACATGTACTGGAGTACACAGACACACATCCTACACTACACATGTACTGGAGTACACAGACACACATCCTACACTACACATGTACTGGAGTACACAGACACACATCCTACACTACACATGTACTGGAGTACACAGACACACATCCTATACTACACATGTACTGGAGTACACAGACACACATCCTACACTACACATGTACTGGAGTACACAGACACACATCCTACACTACACATGTACTGGAGTACACAGACACACATCCTACACTACACATGTACTGGAGTACACAGACACACATCCTACACTACACTTGTACTGGAGTACACAGACACACATCCTACACTACACATGTACTGGAGTACACAGACACACATCCTACACTACACATGTACTGGAGTACACAGACACACATCCTACACTACACATGTACTGGAGTACACAGACACACATCCTACACTACACATGTACTGGAGTACACAGACACACATCCTACACTACACATGTACTGGAGTACACAGACACACATCCAACACTACACATGTACTGGAGTACACAGACACACATCCTACACTACACATGTACTGGAGTACACAGACACACATCCAACACTACACATGTACTGGAGTGGACACTACCTAGTAAGATCATGGTTTAATACCACCAGAGTTCTGAACACACACACACACACACACACACACACACACACACACACTTACGGACTTTTCTATGAGCGTTTCAGCATGACAGTTAACTGAGCCTCTGTCCAAGAGGGGAATCACACAGACTGATCTCAGTTAATTCATACTGTATGTTGTAGTCTGTCCAAGAGGGGAATCACACAGACTGATCTCAGTTAATTCATACTGTATGTTGTAGTCTGTCCAAGAGGGGAATCACACAGACTGATCTCAGTTAATTCATACTGTATGTTGTAGTCTGTCCAAGAGGGGAATCACACAGAATGATCTCAGTTAATTCATACTGTATGCTGTAGTCTGTCCAAGAGGGGAATCACACAGAATGATCTCAGTTAATTCATACTGTATGCTGTAGTCTGTCCAAGAGGGGAATCACACAGACTGATCTCAGTTAATTCATACTGTATGTTGTAGTCTGTCCAATAGGGGAATCACACAGACTGATCTCAGTTAATTCATACTATATGTTGTAGTCTGTCCAAGAGGGGAATCACACAGACTGATCTCAGTTAATTCATACTGTATGTTGTAGTCTGTCCAAGAGGGGAATCACACAGACTGATCTCAGTTAATTCATACTGTATGTTGTAGTCTGTCCAAGAGGGGAATCACACAGACTGATCTCAGTTAATTCATACTGTATGTTGTAGTCTGTCCAAGAGGGGAATCACACAAGACTGATCTCAGTTAATTCATACTGTATGTTGTAGTCTGTCCAAAGAGGGAAATCAAAAAAGACTGACAGACAGTGATTTTATTAAAAGCATAAAGTTGATTACATGGCAGTTTAGAGAGCAACTTAACAAAAATCTACATAATAATAAATCTCATTACAATTATAATCAATAACATAATTATCTCTATACTACTAACAACATCATAACAATAATCTACATCATAATCCATATCATAACATTTATAATCAATATCATAACATTTATAATCAATAACATCATGAGAGGTAAACAACAACAACAAACCCCTTTATTAAAAAATGTTTCAAAATACAAAGAATGAACAGATGATTATAATAATACATTAACTAATAATGGAGACACTTCAAGATAAAGAATCTAAGAGACACTAAATAAGATAAAGAATCTAAGAGACACTTCAAGATAAAGAATCTAAGAGACACTAAATAAGATAAAGATTCTAAGAGACACTAAATAAGATAAAGAATCTAAGAGACACTAAATAAGATAAAGAATCTAAGAGACACTAAATAAGATAAAGAATCTAAGAGACACTAAATAAGATAAAGAATCTAAGAGACACTAAATAAGATAAAGAATCTAAGAGACACTTAATAAGATAAAGAATCTAAGAGACACTAAATAAGATAAAGAATCTAAGAGACACTAAATAAGATAAAGAATCTAAGAGACACTAAATAAGATAAAGAATCTAAGAGACACTAAATAAGATAAAGAACCTAAGAGACACTTAATAAGATAAAGAATCTAAGAGACACTAAATAAGATAAAGAATCTAAGAGACACTAAATAAGATAAAGAATCTAAGAGACACTAAATAAGATAAAGAATCTAAGAGACACTAAATAAGACAAAGACTTGAAGACAAAAGCAGAATTCAAAAAGCAATACATTCTGGAACACCAAACAGACGTAATTGAGCTACCCTCTTAAAATAACCAAACCCCCATGTTACCCTAAACCCCATGTTACCAAAACCCCATGTTACCCAAAACCCCATGTTACCCAAACCCCATGTTACCCAAAACCCCATGTTACCCAAACCCCATTTTACCCAGAACCCCATGTTACCCAGAACCCCATGTTACCCTGAACCCCACGTTACCCAGAACCCCATGTTACCCAAAACCCCATGTTACCCAAACCCCATGTTACCCTGGTGGTAAAAACCAAACTAAAAGGAATAATGGTGGTTGCAGTCACTCCTTTTAGATTTCTTCCAAGGTTCTAGAAAGATAAACCCCATGTTACCCAAACCCCACGTTACCCAGAACCCCATGTTACCCAGAACCCCATGTTACCCAAAACCCCATGTTACCCAAAACCCCATGTTACCCAAACACCATGTTACCCAAACCCCATGTTACCCAGAACCCCATGTTACCCAGAACCCCATGTTACCAAAACCCCATGTTACCCAAAACCCCATGTTACCCAGAACCCCATGTTATCCAAAACACCATGTTACCCAAAACCCCATGTTACCCAAAACCCATGTTACCAAAACCCCATGTTACCCAAAACCCCATGTTACCCAAAACCCCATGTTACCCAAAACTCCATGTTACCCAAAACCTCATGTTACCCAAACCCCATATTACCCAGAACCCCATGTTACCCTGGTGGTAAAAACCAAACTAAAAGGAATAATGGTGGTTGCAGTCACTCCTTTTAGATTTCTTCCAAGGTTCTAGAAAGATAAACTAATTCTGAACTGGTTATTAAAATTAGAACCACTTCAGGTTTGTCACCACATTTTAAACACCAGTCCACTGCTGACCATCGATTTAAAACACAAAACTGACCTAAGATCAGCATGTAGGGTCAGCTTCATTCTACTCCTACTCCGTCCCCTGGGCTGCTCTCTCCTCTCCCGGTCCAGTTTCAGCTCTGGAGCTCAGAGAGACCATCTCCATGGCATTGACATCAAGATCCATGCTGCTCACCCTGTTCACTCTCTTCTGCCTCCTGGTGGGCTAGGGAGACACAGCACCAACAGTCAGACATTTACTCTCTAGTATCTCCATTCTCTCTCTCTCCCTCTCCCCCTCACCTACTCCCTCCCTCTCACCCTCTCCCTCTAGTTTAAATGACTTGTAACGTCTGAGTAAATGTCTTTACCTTGTAGTACAGGTAGGAGGTGGTGATGGCTGTCAGTAGGAGCAGCAGCAATACAACGTGTCTGATGATGAAGGCTGGTAGAGGAGAGGCTGCAAACAGAAACACCTTTGATGAGGGGACTGATCATCGTCACATAGATCTGTGGGAAATCTGTCAATGACAAAGTTATAAATCTGGTTCATGTTCAGTTACCTGTGATGGTGAGGGAGAGGAGCTCACTCTCAGAGGAGAAGTTATGAGAGAAAACATAAACACAGCTGTAGGTCCCTTGGTGGGAGTCATCTGCAGCAGGGAAGAGGAAGGCAGCAGAGTGATTGACAGCTGGCTGGGTCTGGGTTCTGTTGGAGCCGGTGAACGTGAGGAGGAAGGAGCCTCCTGGGTACTGTGGCTGAGTGGAGCAGGTGATGGTGAAGCTGTAGACCCTGAACACCTCGGGCCCCTGGTGGCCCCTGGAGACCCCTCCCATTGAGTCAGTCAGGGAGATATCAGGCTGGACCAAGAGATCTGTAACAATAAAAGAGAAGAAGAAAAACCTCTTCAACTAGTTTCCTATAGATATGACAATAACATCAGCATGTAACAGTGCTAGCCACCCTCCCTCACAGGGCAACATGAGTAGTGGGCCTACAGTCACTGAGACAACATATGTTGATATCAGGCTTAAGCAGGACATCTGGAACAAGAGGAGAGAAAAAGAAAACGTAGCTCCTCAACTACTTTCCTCATTTAGATATGACAATAACATGACATGTGACAGTGGTAGTGAGTAGAGACGTTCACTGAGATAACACTCAAATACAAAAGCATTCTGGGATATTTAAGTTGTATTTGATTCCTACTTGACTGAGTGATCTATTTTGCAAAGCAGACTGACAAGCTAAACAGTCATCATGAGAGGTGCAGAGGAAGTTGTATGAATGAAGGAAATCAGTTGAATATAATTATAATATGTTTATATTTCCTGAGCAGATCACTGTGAGTCCAGGAAGGAGATATAATACATGGACAAAAGTATGTGGAACTCAGCAGTGAGTTTTACAACAGAGGATTATTTTTACGCTCTACGTGGTTCAACACTCGGCGGTCCGTTCTGTGAGCTTGTGTTGTCTACCACTTCACGGCTGAGCCGTTGTTGCTCCTAGACTTGCCACGTTAAGTCACTGAGATCTTCAGTAAGGCCATTCTACTGACAATGTTTGTCTATGGAGATTGCATGACTATGTGCTCTTTTTATACACCTGTCAGGAAGGGGTGTGCTGAAATAGCCGAATCCACTATTGTCCACATACCTTTGGCCATATAGTGTATCTTGTTATTACCTGAGCAGATCACTGTGAGTCCAGGAAGGAGATCATAGCTTCTTCTGTAACACTCCCTCAGTGAAGACTCAGACCCAGAACAGGAAACTCTAAACTCTCTAGTGGTGTTTCCAGGAAGTACTGAAACAGTGGAGCCACAACCCAGCTGTCTACACACTACTGCAGCTATAGCCTTCACGTCAGAGAAAGATCCCACAATCCTCCACTCTCCCTGGTCGTACCGCTCCACTCCACCAGCACAGCGACTGCCTCCTCCCACCAGCCTCACATCATCAGGCTCTGAGAAAAGAAAAGAGAGAGACAGTAATCTTACTATTTTCTCACTAAAACACACCTATATTGTCTCTCATATTCTTCACTCCAGGTGAGAAACAATGTTGATTGAGTGACAAACTGTTTCTTACCTGAGCAGGTGAGTCCAACAGCATTACCAGGTAGGCAGGTGTTGTGTTTCCTGTCTGAGGTGTCACAGTCCAGGAGAAGGGACTCTTTGCCTTTACACTGGAACTCTTTATCCCAGGTCTGACCCTCACCTCCTCCATAGAGCCCCCCCTGTAGAGCTGCAGGAGCCCCACAGCCAAGCTCCCCACAGACTACCTCTGCATCCTGCCGGTCAAAGTCAGCTTCACACACTGAGGCCCAGGACTGATTGGACTTCACCTCCACTCTCCCAGAGCAGAGACCAGCTCCATCCACAAGCCGCACAGACTCTGGAGAAAAAGAGTTGGTTGAACATTCAATCAGTTTTGTTGATGACACTGTCAAGTACTAAACACAAATATGTTGGATAAAAGATTGTAGTTTGCTATGTTTGATACTGTAAGAGGTAGAAATGGGTTCTTAGTCACTCAGGATCGGGTTGGGAATAATGCAGGCAGGAGACAGGAATAAGTTCACTTCACTTTATAGAAAATAAACAGCTGGACATCCATCAGGCAGCTTCACTTCAGTACCATCTGAACTACAATGATCTGCCCGTGAACATCTCCCATAAACCAATATGACAAACACAAATATAATGTTTAAATACATCTGACATCTCTCCCTCTATTTAAATGAAATAAAAACACATAAAACATGATACATGATAATAATGTATAATGTACAAATAAATCTTTCAATATGACCAGTCTCTTACCTGAACAGATCACATGACGATAATATCTACCATCACAGACACCACGTCTTCCTCTGATGATACACTGTCTAATAGAAGACTCATGTCTACTGCATCTACTTAGTGCGACTCCTCTTCCATCTTCAATCAGAGGTCCTCTAGATGCAGCTACAGGATTCCCACAGTCCAGCTGTCTACACACAACCTTAGTCTCTATCATCATGCTCCACCCAAAAGCACATAGACCTGACCACTCTCCTCTGTAGAAGACTTCCACTGTCCCAGAACAGGAAGTGGTCCCATTCACCAATCTGACTGAGAGTTCAGCTGTAAACAGCAGAGAGGAAAACACAGTGGTGAGGACAGATGATGACAGTGATTCTGTTATTCTAACAGCAGTAATGCTTTGTGGTTGACAAGTATTAGTAGTTCCATAAAACACTACTTGTTATTGGGTTTTAGAATGGTTTGTATGGACACATGAATTTCTCCATGTGGGATAATAAAGTTGACTAATATTGAACTGCTATAATCACTGTAGATTTATACTCTACCTACCTGGTGGACTGACGCTTTGAGCCTGGAGATCTGAGGAGAAAGAGAGAGACAGAGGAGAAAGGGAGGAGTCAGAGGAATAGAGAGGCAGAGGAGAAAGGGAGGAGTCAGAGGAAGAGAGAGGCAGAGGAGAAAGAGAGACAGAGACAGAGAGACAGAGAGAAACAAAGGAGAAAGGGAGGAGTCAGAGGAAGAGAGAGACAAAGGAGAAAGGGAGGAGGCAGAGGAAAAGAGAGGCAGAGGAGAAAGGGAGGAGTCAGAGGGAGACAGAGGAGAAAGGGAGGAGTCAGAGGAAGAGAGAGGCAGAGGAGAAGGGAGGAGTCAGAGGAAGAGAGAGACAGAGGAGAAAGGGAGGAGTCAGAGGAAGAGAGAGACAGAGGAGAAAGGGAGGAGTCAGAGGAAGAGAGAGACAGAGGAGAAAGGGAGGAGTCAGAGGAAGAGAGAGACAGAGGAGAAAGGGAGGAGTCAAGAGGAGAAATGGAGGAGTCAGAGGAAGAGAGAGACAGAGGAGAAAGGGAGGAGTCAGAGGAAGAGAGAAACAGAGGAGAAAGGGAGGAGTCAGAGGAAGAGAGAGACAGAGGAGAAAGGGAGGAGTCAGAGGAAGAGAAAGACAGAGGAGAAAGGGAGGAGTCAGAGGAAGAGAGAGACAGAGGAGAAAGGGAGGAGTCAGAGGAAGAGAGAGACAGAGGAGAAAGGGAGGAGTCAAGAGGAGAAAGGGAGGAGTCAGAGGAAGAGAGAGACAGAGGAGAAAGGGAGGAGTCAGAGGAAGAGAGAGACAGAGGAGAAAGGGAGGAGTCAGAGGAAAAGAGAGACAGAGGAGAAAGGGAGGAGTCAGAGGAAGAGAGAGACAGAGGAGAAAGGGAGGAGTCAGAGGAAGAGAGAAACAGAGGAGAAATTAGGAGTCAGAGGAAGAGAGAGACAGAGGAGAAAGGGAGGAGTCAGAGGAAGAGAGAGACAGAGGAGAACGGGAGGAGTCAGAGGAAGAGAGAGACAGAGGAGAAAGGGAGGAGTCAGAGGAAGAGAGAGACAGAGGAGAAAGGGAGGAGTCAAGAGGAGAAAGGGAGGAGTCAGAGGAAGAGAGAGACAGAGGAGAAAGGGAGGAGTCAGAGGAAGAGAGAGACAGAGGAGAAAGGGAGGAGTCAGAGGAAGAGAGAGACAGAGGAGAAAGGGAGGAGTCAGAGGAAGAGAGAGACAGAGGAGAAAGGGAGGAGTCAAGAGGAGAAAGGGAGGAGTCAGAGGAAGAGAGAGACAGAGGAGAAAGGGAGGAGTCAGAGGAAGAGAGAGACAGAGGAGAAAGGGAGGAGTCAGAGGAAGAGAGAAACAGAGGAGAAAGGGAGGAGTCAGAGGAAGAGAGAGACAGAGGAGAAAGGGAGGAGTCAGAGGAAGAGAGAAACAGAGGAGAAATTAGGAGTCAGAGGAAGAGAGAGACAGAGGAGAAAGGGAGGAGTCAGAGGGAGACAGAGGAGAAAGGGAGGAGTCAGAGGAAGAGAGAGGCAGAGGAGAAGGGAGGAGTCAGAGGAAGAGAGAGACAGAGGAGAAAGAGAGACAGAGAGACAGAGAGAAACAAAGGAGAAAGGGAGGAGTCAGAGGAAGAGAGAGACAAAGGAGAAAGGGAGGAGGCAGAGGAAAAGAGAGGCAGAGGAGAAAGGGAGGAGTCAGAGGGAGACAGAGGAGAAAGGGAGGAGTCAGAGGAAGAGAGAGGCAGAGGAGAAGGGAGGAGTCAGAGGAAGAGAGAGACAGAGGAGAAAGGGAGGAGTCAGAGGAAGAGAGAGACAGAGGAGAAAGGGAGGAGTCAGAGGAAGAGAGAGACAGAGGAGAAAGGGAGGAGTCAGAGGAAGAGAGAGACAGAGGAGAAAGGGAGGAGTCAAGAGGAAGAGAAAGACAGAGGAGAAAGGGAGGAGTCAGAGGAAGAGAGAGACAGAGGAGAAAGGGAGGAGTCAGAGGAAGAGAGAGACAGAGGAGAAAGGGAGGAGTCAAGAGGAGAAAGGGAGGAGTCAGAGGAAGAGAGAGACAGAGGAGAAAGGGAGGAGTCAGAGGAAGAGAGAGACAGAGGAGAAAGGGAGGAGTCAGAGGAAAAGAGAAACAGAGGAGAAAGGGATGAGTCAGAGGAAGAGAGAGACAGAGGAGAAAGGGAGGAGTCAGAGGAAGAGAGAAACAGAGGAGAAATTAGGAGTCAGAGGAAGAGAGAGACAGAGGAGAAAGGGAGGAGTCAGAGGAAGAGAGAGACAGAGGAGAACGGGAGGAGTCAGAGGAAGAGAGAGACAGAGGAGAAAGGGAGGAGTCAGAGGAAGAGAGAGACAGAGGAGAAAGGGAGGAGTCAAGAGGAGAAAGGGAGGAGTCAGAGGAAGAGAGAGACAGAGGAGAAAGGGAGGAGTCAGAGGAAGAGAGAGACAGAGGAGAAAGGGAGGAGTCAGAGGAAGAGAGAGACAGAGGAGAAAGGGAGGAGTCAAGAGGAGAAAGGGAGGAGTCAGAGGAAGAGAGAGACAGAGGAGAAAGGGAGGAGTCAGAGGAAGAGAGAGACAGAGGAGAAAGGGAGGAGTCAGAGGAAGAGAGAGACAGAGGAGAAAGGGAGGAGTCAGAGGAAGAGAGAAACAGAGGAGAAAGGGAGGAGGAGTCAGAGGAAGAGAGAGACAGAGGAGAAAGGGAGGAGTCAGAGGAAGAGAGAAACAGAGGAGAAATGGAGGAGTCAGAGGAAGAGAGAGACAGAGGAGAAAGGGAGGAGTCAGAGGAAGAGAGAGACAGAGGAGAAAGGGAGGGGTCAGAGGAAGAGAGAAACAGAGGAGAAAGGGAGGAGTCAGAGGAAGAGAGAGACAGAGGAGAAAGGGAGGAGTCAGAGGAAGAGAGAAACAGAGGAGAAAGGGAGGAGTCAGAGGAAGAGAGAGACAGAGGAGAAAGGGAGGGGTCAGAGGAAGAGAGAGACAGAGGAGAAAGGGAGGAGTCAGAGGAAGAGAGAGACAGAGGAGAAAGGGAGGAGTCAGAGGAAGAGAGAGACAGAGGAGAAAGGGAGGAGTCAGAGGAAGAGAGAGACAGAGGAGAAAGGGAGGAGTCAGAGGAAGAGAGAGACAGAGGAGAAAGGGAGGAGTCAGAGGAAGAGAGAGACAGAGGAGAAAGGGAGGAGTCAGAGGAAGAGAGAGACAGAGGAGAAAGGGAGGAGTCAGAGGAAGAGAGAGACAGAGGAGAAAGGGAGGAGTCAAGAGGAGAAAGGGAGGAGTCAGAGGAAGAGAGAGACAGAGGAGAAAGGGAGGAGTCAGAGGAAGAGAGAGACAGAGGAGAAAGGGAGGAGTCAGAGGAAGAGAGAAACAGAGGAGAAAGGGATGAGTCAGAGGAAGAGAGAGACAGAGGAGAAAGGGAGGAGTCAGAGGAAGAGAGAAACAGAGGAGAAATGGAGGAGTCAGAGGAAGAGAGAGACAGAGGAGAAAGGGAGGAGTCAGAGGAAGAGAGAGACAGAGGAGAAAGGGAGGGGTCAGAGGAAGAGAGAAACAGAGGAGAAAGGGAGGAGTCAGAGGAAGAGAGAGACAGAGGAGAAAGGGAGGAGTCAAGAGGAGAAAGGGAGGAGTCAGAGGAAGAGAGAGACAGAGAGAGGAGTCAGAGGAAGAGAGAGACAGAGGAGAAAGGGAGGAGTCAGAGGAAGAGAGAGACAGAGGAGAAAGGGAGGAGTCAGAGGAAGAGAGAGACAGAGGAGAAAGGGAGGAGTCAGAGGAAGAGAGAGACAGAGGAGAAAGGGAGGAGTCAGAGGAAGAGAGAGACAGAGGAGAAAGGGAGGAGTCAAGAGGAGAAAGGGAGGAGTCAGAGGAAGAGAGAGACAGAGGAGAAAGGGAGGAGTCAGAGGAAGAGAGAGACAGAGGAGAAAGGGAGGAGTCAGAGGAAGAGAGAAACAGAGGAGAAAGGGAGGAGTCAGAGGAAGAGAGAGACAGAGGAGAAAGGGAGGAGTCAGAGGAAGAGAGAAACAGAGGAGAAAGGGAGGAGTCAGAGGAAGAGAGAGACAGAGGAGAAAGGGAGGGGTCAGAGGAAGAGAGAGACAGAGGAGAAAGGGAGGAGTCAGAGGAAGAGAGAAACAGAGGAGAAAGGGAGGAGTCAGAGGAAGAGAGAAACAGAGGAGAAAGGGAGGAGTCAGAGGAAGAGAGAGACAGAGGAGAAAGGGAGGAGTCAGAGAAAGAGAGAAACAGAGGAGAAAGGGAGGAGTCAGAGGAAGAGAGAGACAGAGGAGAAAGGGAGGAGTCAGAGGAAGAGAGAGACAGAGGAGAAAGGGAGGAGTCAGAGGAAGAGAGAGACAGAGGTTAAATGAACATCAACATGACCTTTCATGATGTGATGGGAAGACAGGCTTATCGTTGGTATGGTGCAACAACACCCATGTGTACATACACTGTATATACAAAAGTATGTGGACACCCCTTCAAATTAGTGGATTCTATTTTAGGCACACCCCTTCCTGACATATGTATAAAATCAAGCACTCAGCCATGCAATCTCCATAGACAAACATTGTCAGTACAATGGCCTTAATGAAGAGCTCAGTGACTTTCAACATGGCAACATCATAGGATACCACCTTTCCAAGTCAGACGGTCAAATTTCATAATCCCCCAACTCCTCTCCTCTCCTCTCCTCTCCTCTCCTCTCCTCTCCTCTCCTCTTATCTCCCTCTCCTCTCCTCTTCTCCCTCTCCTCCAACTCTCCTCATCTGCCCCTCTCCTCCCCTCTTCTCTTCTCCCCCCTCTCCTATTCCTCTCCCCCTCTCCTCTCCCTCACTTCTCCTCTTATTGTCCTCTCTTCTCCTCTTCTCCCCATCTCTACTCCACTTCTCCCTCTCTCTTCTACTAATCTTCCCCTCTTCTCCCTCTCTTCTCCCCCTCTCCTCATCTTCTCTTCTCCCCTCTAATCTTCTCCCCCCTCTTCTCCTTTTCTCCCACTCTCTTCTACCCCCCTTCTCCCCTCTCTTCTCCCCCACTCTTCTCCTCTTCTCACCCTCTCTTCTCCTCTGTTCCCCCACTCCTCTCCTCTACACTCCTCCCCCTCTCCTCTTCTCACCCTTTCCTCTCCTCACCTCCCCCTCTCCTCTTCTGCCCCTCTCTTATCCCCCTGTCCTCTCCTCTCACTTTTCTTCTCCCCTCTCCACTTCTCCCCCCTCTTCTCCTCTTCTGCCCCTCCCTTCTCCACCCCGCTCTCCTCTCATCTACACTCCTCCCCTCTCCCAGCTCCCCCTCTCTTCTCCCTCTCCTCCCCATCTCTTCTCCTCTTCTCCCCCTCTCTTCTACACCCTCCTCTCTTCCCCTCCCCCCTCCTCCACCTCTACCCTTCTTCTCCCCCTCTCTTCTCCTCTTTCCCCCCTCTCTTCTCCCCATCTCATCTCCTCTTTCCCCCATCTCTTCTCCTCTCCTCTCTTCTCCTCTTCTCCACCTCTACTCTTCTCTTCTATCCCTCTCTTCTCCTCTTTCCCCCATCTCTTCTCCTCTCCTCTCTTCTCCTCTTTCCCCCATCTCTTCTCCTCTTTCCCCGCTCTCCTCTCCTCTCTTCAATTCTCCTCTTCTCCCCCCCACTCCCCTCCCCCTCTTCTCTTCCCCTCTCCTCTCCTCTCCTTCCCCACTTCTGCCCCTCTCTTCTCCTCTTTTGACACTCTATTCTCCTCTTCTCCCCCTCTCATTCTCCCTCCACTACTCTTCTCCCTCCACTCCTCTTCTCCCCCTCTCATTCTCCCTCCACTCCTCTTCTCTTCTCCCTCCACTCCTCTTCTCTTCTCCCTCCACTCCTCTTCTCTCCCTCTCCTCTACTCTTCTCCCCCTCTCCTCTTCTCTCCATCTCTTCTCCTCCCCTCTTCTCCCCCATCTTCTCTTCTCCCCTCTCCCTTCTCTTCCTCTCTCTTCTCCACCTCTTTTCTAATCTTCTCCCCCCTCCTCTTCTGCACCTCTCCTCTTCTCCCCCATCTCATCTACTCACCTCTTCTCCCCCTCTTCTCTTCTCTTCTCTCCTCTGTTTTCTCTCCTCCTCTCCTCCTCTTCTCTTCTCTCCCTCTCATCTTCTCCAACCCTCTCCTCTCCTCTTCTCCCCTTCCGCCCCTCTCTTCTCCTCTTTTGACACTGTTCACCTCTTCTCCCCCTCTCATTCTCCCTCCACTCCTCTCATCCCTTCCCCTCCCCCCTCTACCTTTCTCCCCCTCTCCTCTTCTCCCCCTCTCTTCTCCTCTTTCCCCCTCTCTTCTCTTCTCCCCCTCTCTTCTCCATCTCTTCTCCCTCTCTTCTCTTCTCCTCCCCCCCTTCTCCCCTCCCCTCTTCTCCCCAATCTTCTCTTTTCCTCTCCCCTCTCTTCCTCACCTCTCTTCTAATCTTCTCCCCCCTTCTCTTCTCCCCCATCTCATCTACTCTTCTCTTCTCCCCCTCCCCGCTCTCCTATTCTCCCTCTCTCCACCCCCCCCTCTTCTCCTCTTTTGCCCCTCTTCTCCCCCTCTTCTCCCCTCTCATCTTTTCCAACCCTCTCTTCTCCTCCCCTTCCCCACTTCTGCCCCTCTCTTCCCCCTCTCATTCTCCCTCCACTCCTCTCCTCTTCTCCCCCTGTCCACTCCTCTCCTCCTCTCACTTTTCTTCTCCCCTCTCTACCCCCTCTCTTCTCCCCCTCTCTTCTCCTTTTCTCCCTCTTCTACCCCTCTCTTCTCTTCTCCTCTCCTCCAACTCTACCCTTCTCTCCCTCTCTTCTCCTCTCCTCCCCCTCTCTTCTCCTCTTTCCCCCACCTCTTCTCCTCTTCTCCCCCTCTCTTCTCCTCCCCCTCTCTTCTCCTCTTTCCCCCACCTCTTCTCCTCTCCTCCCCCTCTTCTCTCCCTTTCTTCTCCTCTTCTCCCCCCCTCTTCTCCTCTTCTCACCCTCTTGTCTTTACCCCCTCCCCTCTCAACATGGATCTAGTCCAATCAGACGTGTCTCACCTCAACATGGATCTAGTCCAATCAGACGTGTCTCACCTCAACATGGATCTAGTCCAATCAGACGTGTCTCACCTCAACATGGCTCTAGTCAAATCAGACGTGTCTCACTTCAACATGGATCTAGTCCAATCAGACGTGTCTCACCTCAACATGGATCTAGTCCAATCAGACGTGTCTCACCTCAACATGGATCTAGTCCATTTCTATTTAATGCTGAGTTTGGACACAGGTTTTTATAGGAACACTAAGGCACCTGGACCACATATTGAGATGTGCCTTTAGTTAAGTAAATCAGTTGTTACATGAGGTGACAGTTGTAGGACTGTTAACAAAGTAGCTGAATTGTCAAAGACCGTAGCCTGAGGTCACCCAAAGAAAAGAATTCCAGAACTTTCTCTTGTAAAGAATTACAAATCTACCACTTTCATATAAACCCCTCGATACACAGCAGAACATCTACATTGAATCCATCCACCAAACATCCTGATTTGTTTTAATCAACACTTTTTATGACACTAAAATAACCTTCAACTACAGTGGGTATATAACAAAGTATATAAAGGGTATATAACAAAGTATTGAGATAAACTTTTGTTATTGACCATATACTTATTTTCCACCATAATTTGCAAATAAATAAATTAAAAATCCTACAATGTGATTTTCTGGATCTTTTTTCTCATTTTGTCTGTCATAGCTGAAGTGTACCTATGATGAAAATTACAGGCCTCTCTCATCTTTTTAAGTGGGAGAACTTGCACAATTGGTGGCTGACTAAATACTTTTTTGCCCCACTTTGTATGAAGTGATTATTGTCATTGTTACATTATATAGGCTACAGTAAGTTATATTCTTCCATTTTAAATAACAGGCTCTCCCACCATCTAGAATCATCAGGTCTGCTTGCAGATGAACAGAATGTCTTGGAAAGACAGACCTTTAGACCTCATAGGCCTGTCCAATGCATTGTTGATTTTTATTATTTATACTTTCCTTACAAGTTGGGATTTAAATTGATGGACACATCATGATGTCTCAGTGAAAATGTATTATATATATTTATTATAAAACAATTTAGAAAACGTCACTCAAATCCTGTTAAATGTATATAGAGGTATTAGTCTCATGCTACAGTATATAAATGATATTCTTCCATTTTAAACAGCCTAACAGGCTCTCCCACCATCTCTAATGATCTGGTCTGCTTGATGATGAACTAAATGTAGACCACAGCATGATTATTATATGACTACCACATCTCTGTACCCCCACACACACAATCCATGTTTGGCAGATGCTCTTTTCATTTACAATTGAACCGTTAGTCTACAATTTCTGCGGCCGTGTGGAAATCTGTAACGTCCGATCAGTTTGGCCTTTAAACTGTGGAAAGATGAGACTCAGGAACACGATGATGTTCTCCGTTTTGCTCTACGACCCCATAAGCATCGTCTGAAGTCATACAGTCCATCTGACAACTTCTGTCTGTAGTGTCAGAACCGTTTGGACTACACACTAACATGACCCCACTATGGAAAGGTGAGTCTCTCAGGAACACATACAGGTTGTATTGATCTAGGACACACTAACATGACCCCACTATGGAAAGGTGAGTCTCTCAGGAACACGTACAGGTTGTATTGATCTAGGACTCACTAACATGACCCCACTATGGAAAGATGAGTCTCTCAGGAACACGTACAGGTTGTATTGATCTAGGACACACTAACATGACCCCACTATGGAAAGGTGAGTCTCTCAGGAACACGTACAGGTTGTATTGATCTAGGACACACTAACATGACCCCACTATGGAAAGGTGAGTCTCTCAGGAACACGTACAGGTTGTATTGATCTAGGACACACTAACATGACCCCACTATGGAAAGGTGAGTCTCTCAGGAACACGTACAGGTTGTATTGATCTAGGACGCCCACAAGCTTTACATGACTCGTCTGAAGGTCTCCTGGTACCAGTTTAACACATTTATGGAAGTATATATGGAGATAGTTTAGTGTAGAAAATAAGGGGTAAAATATTAATATGAGTTTCCTGATCTTTTTCCCCCAAAATATAAAAATCCCAAAACTATTTGGCCCTAAACAGACATTACATGGTGACAGACAATCTGATAGAAAACTGAGGAAAAAATGTACAATATACAAATGAAGTGAGCCTTGCTATTGAGAAAGGATTGAAACAGGCAGAGAGAACACTGGCTATGTGCCCACTGCCACAAAATGAGGTGGAAACTGAGCTGTACTTTCTAACCTCCTGCCAAACGTACAACGATATAAGAGACACATATTTCCCTCAGATTACAAGGACCCCAAAATAATTTGAAAACAAATATAACATTGACAAGCTCCTGTATCTGTTAGGTGAAATACCACACTGTGCAATCATGTCAGCAGAATGTGTGACCTGTTGTGATGAGAACAGGGTAACCAGTGGAGAACAAACACCACAGTAAATAAAACCTAGGACTATATTTATCACTTCATTTCCCTTGACATTTGTACTTCTACTTTTTGTACACACAGCTCAGACTCTCCTACACACACTAACTGGCTCCACTATGGCCCTCTCAGCCAGCTGGTGTGTGTAGGAGAGTCTGAGCTGTGTTGAGAGGGCACTAGTGGAGCCAGCTGGTTGAGAGGGCACTAGTGTAACCAGCTGCTTGAGAGGGCCATAGTGGAGCCAGCTGGTTGAGAGGGCACTAGTGTAACCAGCTGGTTGAGAGGGCACTAGTATAACCAGCTGGTTGAGAGGGCCCTAGTATAACCAGCTGGTTGAGAGGGCCCTAGTGGAGCCAGCTGGTTGAGAGGGCACTAGTATAACCAGCTGGTTGAGAGGGCCATAGTGGAGCCAGCTGGTTGAGAGGGCACTAGTATAACCAGCTGGTTGAGAGGGCCCTAGTGGAGCCAGCTGGTTGAGAGGGCACTAGTGTAGCCAGCTGGTTGAGAGGGCACTAGTGTAGCCAGCTGGTTGAGAGGGCACTAGTGTAACCAGCTGGTTGAGAGGGCCATAGTGGAGCCAGCTGGTTGAGAGGGCCCTAGTGTAACCAGCTGGTTGAGAGGGCACTAGTGTAGCCAGCTGGTTGAGAGGGCCCTAGTGTAGCCAGCTGGTTGAGAGGGCCCTAGTGGAACCAGATGGTTGAGAGAGCCCTAGTGTAGCCAGCTGGTTGAGAGGGCCCTAGTGTAGCCAGCTGGTTGAGAGGGCCCTAGTGTAGCCAGCTGGTTGAGAGGGCCCTAGTGGAACCAGCTGGTTGAGAGGGCCCTAGTGTAGCCAGCTGGTTGAGAGGGCCCTAGTGTAGCCAGCTGGTTGAGAGGGCCATAGTGGAGCCAGCTGGTTGAGATGGCACTAGTGTAGCCAGCTGGTTGAGAGGGCACTAGTGTAGCCAGCTGGTTGAGAGGGCCTTAGTGTAGCCAGCTGGTTGAGAGGGCCCTAGTGTAGCCAGCTGGTTGAGAGGGCCCTAGTGGAGCCAGCTGGTTGAGAGGGCCCTAGTGTAGCCAGCTGGTTGAGAGGGCCCTAGTGGAGCCAGCTGGTTGAGAGGGCCCTAGTGGAGCCAGCTGGTTGAGAGGGCACTAGTGTAGCCAGCTGGTTGAGAGGGCCCTAGAGGAGCCAGCTGGCTGAGAGGGCACTAGTGGTACCGGGGTACCGGTGCAGAGTCAATGTACGGGTCACCGGTGTTTCAAGGTTATTGAGGTAATATGTACATGTAAGTAGAGTTATTAAAGTGACTATACATAGATAATAACAGAGAGTAGCAGCAGCGTAGGCGAAGGGGGGGACGATGCAAATAGTCTGGGTAGCCATTTGATTAGATGTTCAGGAGTCTTATGGCTCGGGGGTAGAAGATGTTTAGAAGCCTCTTGGACCTAGACTTGATGCTCCGGAACCGCTTGCCGTGCGGTAGCAGAGAGAACAGTCTATGACTAGGGTGACTGGAGTCTTTGACCATATGGCCTTCCTCTGACACCGCCTGGTATAGAGGTCCTGGATGGCAGGAAGCTTGACCCAGTGATGTACTGGGCCGTACGCACTACCCTCTATAGTGGCATGTGGTCAGAGATCAATCAGTTGCCATACCAGGCAGTGATACAACCCGTCAGGATACTCTCGATGGTGCAGCTGTAGAACCTTTTGAGGATCTGAGGACCCATGCCAAATCTTTTCAGTCTTCTTTTGTCGTGCCTTCTTCACAACTGTCTTAGTGTGTTTGGACCATGTTAGGATGTTGGTGATGTGGACACCAAGGAACTTGAAGCTCTCAACCTGCTCCACTACAGCCCCGTCGATGAGAATGGGGGCGTGCTCGGTCCTCCTTTTCCTGTCTTTCACAATCATCTCCTTTGTCTTGATCACGTTGAGGGAGAGATTGTTGTCCTGGCACCACACGGCCAGGTCTCTGACCTCCTCCCTATAGGCTGTTGCACTATTGTCAGTGATCAGGCCTACCACTGTTGTGTCATCAGCAAACTTAATGATGGTGTTGGAGTCATGCCTCGGCGTGCAGTCATGAGTGAACAGGGAGTACAGGAGGGGACTGAGCACACAGCCCCCGTGTTGAGGATCAGCGTGGCGGATGTGTTGTTACCTACCCTCACCACCTGGGGGGGCCCGTCAGGAAGTCCAGGATCCAGTTGCAGAGGGAGGTGTTCAGTCCCAGGGTCCTTAGCTTAGTGATGAGCTTTGAGGGCACTATGGTGTTGAACGCTGAGCTGTAGTCAATGAATTGCATTCTCACATAGGTGTTCCTTTTGTCCAGGTGGGAAAGGACAGTGTTGAGTGCAGTAGAGATTGCATCATCTGTGGATCTGTTGGGACGGTATGGAAATTGGAGTGGGTCTAGGGTTTCTGGGATGATGGTGTTGATGTGAGCCATGACCAGCCTTTCAAATCACTTCATGGCTACAGACGTGAGTACTACGGGTCGCTAGTCATTTAGGCAGGTTACCTTGGTGTTCTTGGACACAGGGACTATGGTGGTCTGATTGAAACATGTGGTGGATCTAATTTAATACATTTGCTTCTGTCTGTTCTTTAAATAATGAAATTCAAAGGTCAGGGTCAAGCTGAGCCGGACCAAGAGTGGAAGAGTGGAAAAGGTTACCGGTTGTGATGACATCACTGGTGAGAAGTCAGTTATGAAAAGATATTGAGTTGACTGCATGTTAGTCTGTCAGCCCCATCTCTGTTGATATCTCCCTCTCTCTCCATCTCCCCTCCCCTCCTCCTCTGTCCCATAGACACATCAAGTAGTTTGGGTGTGTAGAAATACAGCTAAACCTAGGGTATAGCTAAATGGTGTGTGTAGAAATACAGCTAAACCTAGGGTATGGCTAAATGGGGTGTGTAAAAATACAGCTAAACCTAGGGTATGGCTAAATGGGATGTGTAGAAATACAGATAAACCTAGGGTATGGCTAAATGGGGTGTGTAGAAATACAGCTAAACCTAGGGTATGGCTAAATGGGGTGGGTAGAAATACAGCTAAACCTAGGTTATGGCTAAATGGGGTGTGTAGAAATACAGCTAAACCTAGGTTATGGCTAAATGGGGTGTGTATAAATACAGCTAAACCTAGGGTATGGCTAAGTGGGGTGTGTAGAAATACAGCGAAACCTAGGGTATCCCCAAGGATTGGAAAGCTGCCGCGGTCATCCCCCTCTTCAAAGGGGGAGACACCCTGGACCCAAACTGTTACAGACCTATATCCATCCTGCCCTGCCTATCTAAGGTCTTCGAAAGCCAAGTCAACAAACAGATCACTGACCATCTCGAATCCCACCGTACCTTCTCCGCTGTGCAATCCGGTTTCCGAGCCGGTCACGGGTGCACCTCAGCCACGCTCAAGGTACTAAACGATATCATAACCGCCATCGATAAAAGACAGTACTGTGCAGCCGTCTTCATCGACCTGGCCAAGGCTTTCGACTCTGTCAATCACCATATTCTTATCGGCAGACTCAGTTGTCAGGACCCGGTGCGAGAAACAGTCACTAAATCGGCAGAACCCAGAAGATGAGGCAGACACAGCAGTACTAGAGATGGTGGTTTAATAAAAAATAGATAACTTCCAAAATACAAAGAAAATCCACAAAGTGGTAAAAACAGCAAGGGAAAAAACAAACCTAAAAGACTAATCCGAAATACAAAAGAACAAAACCAGAGAACCTCTGGAAAATCCAACAAGAGAAAAATATATGTTCACAACAAGGCTTGGGCTGGGGCTGGGTGCTAACATACAAACACTGAGCAAGGAACTAAGGAACACACAGGGATTAAATACTAACAAGGGAACGACATACAGGTGCAAACAATAATAGAGCAAGGGAAAAACAAAAGGTACAAAAAAGGTGCAATGGGGACATCTAGTGACAAAAAACCAGAACAGTCCTGGCCAAAACCTGACAGAATCCCCCTCCTAGGAACGGCTCCTGACGTTCCTACCAGCCTTCTCAGGGTGGAGGGCCCTGAACTGACGAATGAGGTCAGGGTCCAGTATGTCCTTGGCAGGAACCCAGGAGCGCTCCTCGGGACCGTAGCCTTCCCAGTCCACCAGATACTGCCAGGACCGCTGCACCCGGCGGGAGTCCAGTATCCGGTGGACGGTATAAGCCGACTGGCCTCCGATGACACGGGGCGGAGGGGGAGGTCTGCCTGCCGGAATAAGGGGAGAAAAAACAACAGGTTTTAATAAAGAAATGTGAAATGTGGGATTGATTTTAAGGGATCTGGGTAAGTGCAGGCGAAAAGTAACGGGATTGACTCTCCTGGCAATCTTAAAGGGTCCGATGAATCTCTGGGACAGCTTGCGAGACTCCACCCGTAGCGGTAAGTTTTTTGTTGAGAGCCATACTCTCTGGCCGGGGTACAGGGTAGGACCGGGACGGCGACGTCTGTTGGCTTGTCGTTGGTACTGCTGAGAGGAACGCAGAAGATTAAGACGGGCCTTCTTCCACGTAAGCCGACAGCGTCTGATGAACCTCGAGGCTGAAGGCACTCTGACTTCTGCCTCCTGGTCCGGGAACAATAGAGGAGCATAGCCAAACTGACACTCGTGCGGGGATATACCAGTGGAGGAGGAGCACAAGGTGTTGTGCGCGTACTCAGCCCAAACAATGAAGGATGACCATGTGGATGGGTTGTTGGAAACCATACATCTGAGGGTGGTTTCCAGCTCCTGATTCATCCTCTCAGTTTGGCCGTTGGACTCCGGATGGTACCCTGAAGATAAACTGGCCGTGGCCCCTATGAGTTGGCAGAAGGCCTTCCAAAACCTTGAGGCGAACTGGGGACCTCTGTCGGAAACCATATCTTGTGGGATGCCAAAGACTCGGAACACATGGTTAATCACCAACTCAGCTGTTTCCTTGGCAGAAGGTAATTTGGTCAAGGGAACAAACCTGGCCGCCTTAGAAAACCTGTCGATGATGACTAGGATCGTAGTATTACCATGGGACGGAGGAAGGCCAGTAATAAAGTCCAGAGAGATATGGGACCAGGGTCGGTGGGGAATAGATAAAGGGTGAAGGAGTCCTTGAGGGCGGAGGTGAGAAGATTTGCCCTGGCAGCACACGGAACAGGCCTTGACGAAAGTGGCAACGTCTTCTTTTATGGTGGGCCACCAGAACTTACGCTGGATGAACTCCAAGGTGCGACCTACGCCCGGGTGACAGGTGAGGCGAGAGGAGTGCCCCCACAGAAGGACTTGGGACCTTGCTGCCTTGGGAACAAACAACCGATTAGCAGGACCTCCTCCAGGGCCCGGTTCGATGGCTTGAGCTTGTTTCACGGTATCCTCCACTTGCCACGAGATCGGAGCCACGATCTTAGCGGCAGGAAGAACAGTCATGTCAGTATCTTCTCGAATGGCAGGAGAGTAGACTCGTGACAAGGCATCCGGTTTGAGATTCTTCGACCCGGGTCTATAGGTGAGAATAAACTGGAATCGGCTGAAGAAAAGAGACCATCGAGCTTGTCTGGAGTTCAACCGCTTCGCCTGCTGGATATACTCCAGATTTTTGTGGTCCGTAAGCACTTGAAACGGTTGAGAAGCCCCCTCGAGCCAGTGTCTCCATTCCTTCAATGCCATCTTAACCGCTAGGAGTTCACGATCCCCCACATCGTAATTCCTCTCGGCCGGGGTAAGCCGGTGAGAGAAGAAGGCGCAAGGATGAAGCCTCTTGTCTTCACCCCTCTGAGACAGGACAGCTCCAACACCAACCTCTGATGCGTCTACCTCCACCACAAAATGTTCATCCGCCGTCGGTAGTGTCAGGATGGGAGCAGAGAGGATGCGCTGCTTGAGTCCTTGGAAGGCCGTCTCAGCTTCTCTTCCCCACAGAAACCTTGTGTTGCCACCCTTGGTTAAAGCTGAGAGAGGGGCTGCCACCGAGCTGAAGTTCTTGATGAACTCGCGGTAGAAGTTAGTGAAGCCCAGGAAACGCTGAACTTCCTTAACGGACTTGGGGGTGGGCCAATCTGCTACCGCCCCTACCTTCTTGGGGTCCATCTGGACTCGACCGGGTTCCACTACAAATCCCAGGAACTGTACTCGAGAGGAATGAAATTCACACTTTTCCGGCTTAACGTACAAATGGCTGTCTAGGAGGCTTTTGAGCACTTGTCTGACATGCTTAGTGTGTTCTTGAAGGGAGCTCGAAAAGATGAGGATGTCATCCAAGTAAACAAACACGAAAATGTTAAGCATATCCCTAAGCACATCGTTTATGAGCGCTTGGAACACAGCCGGGGCGTTGGTCAGGCCGAAGGGCATCACCAAGTATTCGTAGTGACCAGTAGGCGTGTTGAAAGCGGTCTTCCACTCGTCACCGGGTTTGATCCGCACAAGATGGTATGCGTTCCGCAGGTCAAGCTTAGTGAAGACCACTGCTTCCTGGAGCAGCTCAAAGGCTGTGGCCATAAGGGGTAGCGGGTAGCGGTTACGGACGGTTATGGCATTAAGTCCCCGGTAGTCGATGCAAGGACGTAATCCCCCGTCTTTTTTGGCCACAAAGAAAAACCCTGCTCCCGCCGGCGAGGTGGATGGACGCATGAGGCCTGCTGCCAGAGCGTCCTTGATGTAGGTATCCATAGCAGCTCGTTCGGGAGGAGATAGGGAAAAGATCCGACCCCTGGGGGGGCAGGTGCCCGGAAACAGGTCGATGGGGCAATCGTAAGGTCTATGGGGTGGTAGTTTGGTGGCCCTCTGTTTGCTAAATACCGGTTTGAGGTCATGGTAACACTCGGGAACGCGGGACAGGTCGATGGATTCTAGAGACTCGGGAGGGGAACTCGGGGAACTTGGGAAGATACAAGTGGCTTGGCACGTAGGACCCCACTGCTTGATAGTGCCCACAGACCAGTCGATGTGAGGGTTATGGCTGTGAAGCCAGGGGTATCCAAGGACGAGAGGGAACTCGGAACACGAGGTCAGATGAAAGTTCATCACTTCCTGGTGTTGGGAAACTGAAAGACGCAAGGGGGTAGTGACACGAGTGACAAGTCCAGATCCCAAAGGGCTTCCATCCAACGTAGTAACCCTTATGGGGTCACTTAGAGGTTCAGAGGGAACGCCATTCTCCTTCGCCCAGACACCATCCATGAAGTTACCTGCGGCTCCAGAGTCTACCAAGGCTTGAAGGGGAAGCTCGTGGTTGTCCCAGGAAAGGGTAACTGGAATGAGCAGGCGGGAGTTGGATGGATGGGAGGAGGTTATGTTTCCCGTTACAGTCCTCCCAGGCCTGCACGGGAGAGCTCTCTCTCTCTCAGACGCTGGTCTATGCGTGAAGCCAACTTGATCAGGGACTCGAGGTTGTCCGGTGGTTCCCGAGTGGCCAGTTCATCTTGGATGGTGTCGTAAAGACCCTTCAAAAAGCACACTGTGAGCGCCTCGTCATTCCAGCCACTCGCTGCTGCCACCGTGCGGAACTGGATGGCATAGTCCGTCACGCTGCGCCGACCTTGGCGGAGAGTCAGGAGCTGTTTGGCTGAGTCAGGACCGCTGGTAGGACCTTGAAACACTCGCTTGAATTCATCAGCAAAGGTAGAGTAGCTGGCACAGCAGGGACTTTGGGCATCCCACACAGCAGTAGCCCAGGCTAGGGCTTTTTCCGACAGCAGGGTGATGATATATGCTATCTTGGACCGGTCGGTGGGAAATGACGAGGGTTGCAGCTCGAAGGAGAGAGAACATTGGGTGAAAAACCCCTTACAACCACTCGGATCACCTGAGAACCGTTGGGGAGGCGGCAGACGAGGTTCAGCCAGGGGGTTAACTGCCACGGGCACTTGAATCTGATGAACTGGAGCAGAAGCGGTTGCAGGAGAAAGTTGATCAGAAATCTGCTTTATGGAAGTCATCATCTCCGACAGAAGTTGAGAATGTCCAGCCATTAAGGCCTCTTGCTGAACCAGAGCAGCTTCGTGACGTTGGACAGTCCCCTCGTGGTGGGACAGCATGGGAAAAAAGTCCTGGGTACTGGCTGCCTCTGGGTTCATTTTAACTTCTTCAGGCTGCAAGCCCGACATCGGGATTAATATGACAACAGCCACTGCAAGTGCAGGGCGCGAAATTCAAAATCTATTTTTGTAAAATATTTAACTTTCACACATTAACAAGTCCAATACAGCATTTGAAAGATAAACATCTTGTCAATCCAGCCAACATGTCCGATTTTTTAAATGTTTTACAGAGAAAACACCACATATATTTATGTTAGCTCACCACCAAATAAAAAAGAGGACAGACATTTTTCACAGCACAAGTAGGATGAAGTAGCATGCACAAGCCAACCTAACTAACCTAAAACCAACCTAAATAACCTAGAAAAAACTACCTCAGATGACAGTCCTATAACATGTTACACAATAAATCTATGTTTTGTTCAAAAAAAATGCATATTTTAGCTATAAATCAGTTTTACATTACTGCTACCATCATAGCTACAGTAAGAAATCGCACGGGAGTAGCCAGAGAAAATACAGACACCAACGTCAACTACCTTATTACACATCAGAAAACATTTCAGAGAAATATATGGTGGATAGCTAATGAAAGAGAAAGATCTTGTGAATACAGACAATATTTCAGATTCTTTAAATGTTTTACAGCGAAAACACCACATATATTCATGTTAGCTCACCACCAAATACAAAAAGAGAGACAGATATTTTTCACAGCACCGGTAGCATGCAGCTAGCATGCAGCTAGCATGCAAAGCCAACCTAACTAACCTAGAACTAACCTAAATAACCTAGAAAAAACTCCCTCAGATGACAGTCCTATAACATGTTACACAATAAATCTATGTTTTGTTCGAAAAAGTTGAATATTTTAGCTATAAATCAGTTTTACATTACTGCTACCATCTTAGCCACCATCATAGCTACAGTCAGAAATCGCACGGCAGTAGCCAGAGAAAACAGACACCAACGTCAACTTCTAATTTCACATCAGAAAAGATTTCAGAAAAATATATGGTGGATAGCTAATGAAAGAGAAAGATCTTGTGAATACAGACAATATTTCCGATTTCTGAAGTGTTTTACAGCGAAAACACAATATATCGTTATATTAGCTTACTACAATAGCTAACACACAGCAGCATTGATTCTAGTCAAACGCTAGCGATAGCACAGTTCGACAGATATATGAAAAAGCATCCCAAATTGGGTCCTTATCTTTGTTGATTTTCCATCAGAATGTTCTCCAAAGGGTCCTTTGTTCAGAACCGTGTTCATTTGGACCTAGAACGAACGATGTCCCTGTTGAATTAGCATGGCACACTGGCCATGCCGTGCTAACCTCTCCGTCTTGACAAAATTCTTGCGTCGCATCACGTCTAAAGTCCAGAATAAATTTCAATAATATAATTAAAGTATATTGAAAAAACATACTTTAGGATGAGATTGTGACATGTATCAAAGAAAATCGAAGCTGGAGGTCATATTCACCTATAACGAGTGTTTTCCAGGAGCGCAGTCCAGTTCCTACTTCGCGCCCAGAAAAAAAAATTAAGTGCGCACTTATCACTCAAAGATGTTCTTTTCAGTCCCTGACAGAGATAATCAAGTCATTTTTTCTCTCACTTCCGCATGACAACCAGGGGAAGATGTGTGACGTGTTTCTACAGTCCTAAGTGCCAAGGCCTTTTATAGAGAGTATCTTGAAGAGAGACATAGCTTCTTGGAAATGTCACTTTTTACAGAAAATGGGCTGTAAAAAGAGTTATGTTTCACTTAGAGAAATAATTAAACCTGTTTTAGAAACTAGAAGGTGTTTTATATCCAAAGGTAATAATAATATGCATATTGAACGAGCAAGAATTGAGTACGAGGCCGTTTGAAATGGCCACCTCTTTCCACTGCTGATACTTACTGCTGATTTTTGAGCCATTGTTTCTGTCAGGACCCGGTGCGAGAAACAGTCACTAAATCGGCAGAACCCAGAAGATGAGGCAGACACAGCAGTACTAGAGATGGTGGTTTAATAAAAAATAGATAACTTCCAAAATACAAAGAAAATCCACAAAGTGGTAAAAACAGCAAGGGAAAAAACAAACCTAAAAGACTAATCCAAAATGCAAAAGAACAAAACCAGAGAACCTCTGGAAAATCCAACAAGAGAAAAATATATGTTCACAACAAGGCTTGGGCTGGGGCTGGGTGCTAACATACAAACACTGAGCAAGGAACTAAGGAACACACAGGGATTAAATACTAACAAGGGAACGACATACAGGTGCAAACAATAATAGAGCAAGGGAAAAACAAAAGGTACAAAAAAGGTGCAATGGGGACATCTAGTGACAAAAAACCAGAACAGTCCTGGCCAAAACCTGACATCAGTAGCCTCGGTTTTTCTAATGACTGCCTTGCCTGGTTCACCAACTACTTTGCAGACAGAGTTCAGTGTGTCAAATCGGAGGGCATGTTGTCCGGTCCTCTGGCAGTCTCTATGGGGGTACCACAGGGTTCAATTCTCGGGCCGACTCTTTTCTCTGTATATATCAATGATGTTGCTCTTGCTGCGGGCGAATCCCTGATCCACCTCTACGCAGACGACACCATTCTGTATACTTCTGGCCCTTCCTTGGACACTGTGCTATCTAACCTCCAAACGAGCTTCAATGCCATACAACACTCCTTCCGTGGCCTCCAACTGCTCTTAAACGCTAGTAAAACCAAATGCATGCTTTTCAACCGTTCGCTGCCTGCACCCGCACGCCCGACCAGCATCACCACCCTGGACGGTTCTGACCTAGAATATGTGGACATCTATAAGTACCTAGGTGTCTGGCTAGACTGCAAACTCTCCTTCCAGACTCATATCAAACATCTCCAATCCAAAATCAAATCTAGAGTCGGCTTTCTATTTCGCAACAAAGCCTCCTTCACTTACGCCGCCAAACTTACCCTAGTAAAACTGACTATCCTACCGATCCTCGACTTCGGCGATGTCATCTACAAAATAGCTTCCAATACTCTACTCAGCAAACTGGATGCAGTTTATCACAGTGCCATCCGTTTTGTTACTAAAGCACCTTATACGACCCACCACTGCGACCTGTATGCCCTAGTCGGCTGGCCCTCGCTACATGTTCGTCGTCAGACCCACTGGCTCCAGGTCATCTACAAGGCTATGCTAGGTAAAGTGCCGCCTTATCTCAGTTCACTGGTCACGATGGCTACACCCACCCGTAGCACGCGCTCCAGCAGGTGTATCTCACTGATCATCCCTAAAGCCAAAACCTCATTTGGACGCCTTTCCTTCCAGTTCTCTGCTGCCTGCGACTGGAACGAATTGCAAAAATCCCTGAAGTTGGAGACTTTTATCTCCCTCAACAACTTTAAACATCTGCTATCCGAGCAGCTAACCGATCGCTGCAGCTGTACATAGTCCATCGGTATATAGCCCACCAAATGTACCTACCTCACCCCCCATACTGCTTTTATTTATTTACTTTTCTGCTCTTTTGCACACCAGTATCTCTACTTGCACATGGTCATCTGATGATTTATCACTCCAGTGTTAATCTGCTAAATTGTAATTATTCGATTTATTGCCTACCTCCTCATGCCTTTTGCACACATTGTATATAGATTCTCTTTATTTATTTTTTTTCTACCATGTTATTGACTTGTTTATTGTTTACTCCATGTGTAACTCTGTGTTGTTGTCTGTTCACACTGCTATGCTTTATCTTGGCCAGGTCGCAGTTGCAAATGAGAACTTGTTCTCAACTAGCCTACCTGGTTAAATAAAGGTGAAATAAAAAAATAAAAATAATAAAAATGGCTAAATGGGGTGTGTAGAAATACAGCTAAACCTAGGGTATGGCTAAATGGGGTGTGTATAAATACAGCTAAATCTAGGGTATGGCTAAATGGGGTGTGTATAAATACAGCTAAACCTAGGGTATGGCTAAATGGGGTGTGTATAAATACAGCTAAACCTAGGGTATGGCTAAATGGGGTGTGTAGAAATACAGCTAAACCTAGGGTATGGCTAAATGGGGTGTGTAGAATCCCCCCACCAGTTGAAGCTAATTTACTGTCCTATAAACTCTTAAATACTATTTGGAGAACAGCAAAAACTAACAAAAATGCCCCCAGACATTAACTATTTAACTGTACTAGAATGCTTAAAAGACCGCAAAATGTTTTATATCGGTTATCGGTATCGTTTCTTTTTGGCAAGGAAAATATTGGATTTCGGAATCGGCCAAAAATGTAATATCGGTGCATCCCTAATAATAAGGTTGGTAACAAGATGGAACGTCGTTGTGGAAATCTGTTGCAGCTCAAGTCGACTACAAAATCCACAATGCAATGCTCTCTGTATGGGCTGGCTGGTAGCTAAACGTATCTACACACAATAATACCAAAGACAATATCAGCATGTGAAGTAGCTAACTAGCTGTTAAATCACCTAAACAAACTGCACTATCAATGTAGGAGTCTACAATCTCACCATATTCAACCTGCAGATCGATGTGTCTCACAGAGTGGAATCTAACATTCACAACTTCAGAAATACTTTTGAGGAGATGGGAAACGGTGCCCTTGCTAACTCAATAGGCGGTGCGGTGCATTCTGGGTGATTCTGGGACAAGGAGAGGCTTTCAAGGATTGAATGGGAGTCTATTGGGCTCTAGATCAAAAACACAACATTATCATGAGTTTTGTCAAAAAGAAGTGCAACATTAAAGATATTTTCGGAGATGTGAGATAATTAACTTGCTATCTGTAGTATCGTATAGCTTTGGAATCGTGACAGTACGTACTTTTGATGAAAATAGGCAGTTTCTCGACATAGAGTACACTGACTTTGAGAAGGGATTACGTGATGATTGGTTTAGCAACCGCGTGACGCAGCATGACAACGTGAACGTGATTGGTCGACAGTCTGCTGGGTGGGGCGTTATACAGGCACGCAGATCTTTAGAAATGGGAGGATCATTTGTACATTGAAAAACGTTGCCGACCCCCTGCTATAATGTATATGAAGTCACCCTTGTGGAGGGGTTCGTATTGTGTACTATTGTAACGGATGTGAAATGGCTAGCTAGTCGGTGGTGCGCGCTAATAGCGTTTCAATCGATTACGTCACTCGCTTTGAGACCTTGAATTGAAGTAGTGGTTCCCCTTGCTCTGCAAGGGCCGCGGCTTTTGTGGAGCGATGGGAAGGATGCTTCGTGGGTGTCAGTTGTTGATGTGTGCAGAGGGTCCCTGGTTCGCTCCCGTGTCGGGGCGAGGGGACGGTTTAAAGTTTTACTGTTACACTATGACAGTGTCATTGTCTCATGTGCGACCCAACAAAATTGTTGCTCTGCATTCAGAGATGTTCCTTATGATGTCTGCACCCAGCTCATTTTGTATTTGCCTGTCTGCATTATTCACCAGGGAAAGGAAACATTCTGTGAATACTGAAGCATTGCATCAACAAGGTGGCACTGATAATATTGAAACATTGTACAGGGCAACATGAGTAGTGGGTCTACAGTCACTGAGACAACATATGTTGATATCAGGCTTAAGCAGGACATCTGGAACAAGAGGAGAGAAAAAGAAAACGTAGCTCCTCAACTACTTTTCTCATTTAGATATGACAATAACATGACATGTGACAGTGGTAGTGAGTAGAGACGTTCACTGAGATAACACTCAAATACAAAAGCATTCTGGGATAGTTGAATATAATTATAATACAGTATGTTGACATTTCCTGAGCAGATCATTGTGAGTTGACTGAGTGATCTATTATGCAAAGCAGACTTACAAGCTAAACAGTCATCATGAGAGGTGCAGAGGAAGTTGTATGAATGAAGGAAATCAGTTGAATGTAATTATCGGATAGTTAGCTGAAGAGGTCCATCAGCCAATTTCTTGGGCTACAATATCTATTTTGTCAATTGGCCGGGACCCTTTTACTGCCTACATGGAGCCCTGCCGATCCATTACGACTAGTCTGGCTACAACAGACTCTTCCGTTGCGACGTCCCCCTAAGGCTGTTCTGCTAGCCTGCTATCCCCGGCCCGCTAGCTGTCTGAATTGCCGTGTCTCCAGCTCGTCTAGCTCCTCACTGGTCCCTGTGATCACTGGGCTACGCATGCCTCTCCTTAATGTCAATATGCCTTGTCCATTACTGTCCTGGTTAGTGATTATTGTATTATTTCACTGTAGAGCCATTAGCCCTGCTCAATATTTCTTAGCTAGCCCTTTTGTTCCACTTCCCACACATGCGGTGACCTCACCTGGTTTAAATGGTGTCTCTAGAGACAATACCTCTCTTATCATCACTCAAAGCCTAAATTTACCTCTACTGAATTCACATCCTACCATACCCTTGTCTGTACATGTGCCTTGAATCTATGACTTGAATCTATTCTTCCGCGCCCAGAAACCTGCTCCTTTAACTCTCCGTTCTGAACGCACTAGACAACCAGTTCTTATAGGTTTTAGCCGTACCCTTATCCTACTCCTCCTTTGTTTCTCTGGTGATGTAGAGGTTAATCCAGCCCCTGCAGCGCCTAGCTCTACACCCATTCCCCAGGTGCTCTCATTTGTTGACTTCTGTAACCGTAAAAGCATTGGTTTCTTGCATGTTAACATTAGAAGCCTCCTCCCTAAGTTTGTTTTATTCACTGCTTTAGCACACTCTGCCAACCCGGATGTTCTAGCCGTGTCTGAATCCTGGTTTAGGAAGACCACCAAAAATCCTGATATTTCCATCCCTAACTATAACAATTTCCGACAAGCTAGAACTGCCAAAGGGGGCGGAGTTGCAATCTACTGCAGAGATAGCCTGCAGAGGTCTGTCACACAATCCAGGTCTGTGCCCAAACAATGCGAGCTTCTACTTCACCGTTGCCGCTTGTTAAAGACCACCTTCTGCCCCCAGCTATGCCCTGGTCACCATATGTGAATTGATTGCCCCACATCTATCTTCGGAGCACGTACTGTTAGGTGATCTAAACTGGGACATGCTTAACACCCCGGCCGTCTTACAATCTAAGATAGATGCCCTCAATCTCACACAAATGATCAATGAACCTACCAGGTTGTGTCCTCCCGGGTGGCGCAGTGGTCTAAAGCACTGCATCGCAGTACTAGCTGCGCCACCAGAGTCTCTGGGTTCACGCCCAGGCTCTGCCGCAGCCGGCCGCGACCGGGAGGTCCGTGGGGCGACGCACAATTGGCTTAGAGTCGTCCGGGTCCGGGTTAGGGAGGGTTTGGCCGGTAGGGATATGTGTAAAAGTGTAAAGTGAATATTGTAAAGTGGTTGTTCCACTGGATATCATAAGGTGAATCCACCAGTTTGTAAGTCGCTCTGGATAAGAGCGTCTGCTAAATGACTTAAATGTAAATGTTAAATGTAGGTACAACCTTTGACGACCCTCCCACTCTGTCTGCCATATTCCCTCTGTGCTCTTGTCTCCTTATTAGGATGCCGGTTGGGAGGGTCGTCAGATACATGGGAAACACCTGGGCCCGGGTGTAAATAGATAGACCTCTTCTACATACACTGGGGAGACTCTCTCCATGCAGACACCGTCATAGATTTTGTTGTGGTATTTTTGTGACCTTTTGGTTGTTTGCTTTGGCACCTTTCAACACCCAGCATTATCACATTTATGCAAGCAAAACACTCACTTACACTACTGATTACACACACCATTGTTAATTGCATGTAGGTTACCTTAGTTAATAAATATACTTTGTTATTCTTTATCTTCATGTTGTCTCCCTTTTGTTACGGGCTTTGAGCCGGTTCGTGACAAACCCCAAATCTGTAAATACGGGCACCCTCATAGATATTATCCTGACCAACCTGCCCTCTAAATACACCTCTGCTGTCTTCAACCAGGATCTCAGCGATCACATCCTCATTGCCTGCCTCCGTAATGGGTCTGCGGTCAAACGACCACCCCTCATCACTGTCAAATGCTCCCTAAAACAGCGAGCAGGCCTTTCTAATCGACCTGGTTATTCTTTAAAAGTGCCTTCCTCACCATCTTAAATAAGCCCCATTCCAAAAAATGTAGAACCAGGAACAGATAGCCCTTGGTTCTCTCCAGACCTGCCTTTGACCAGCACAAAAACATGCTGTGGGGTTCTGCATTAGCATCGAATAGCCCCCGCGTCTGCAACTTTTCAGGGAAGTTAGTAACCAATATACACAGGCAGTTAGGAAAGCAAAGGCTAGCTTTTTTAAACAGAAATGTGCATCCTGTAGCACAAACTCAAAAAAAGTTCTGGGACACTGTAAAGTCCATGGAGAATAAGAGCACCTCATCTCAGCTGCCCACTGCACTGAGGCTAGGAAACACTGTCACCACGATAAATCCACGATAATTGAGAAATTCAATAAGCATTTTTCTATGGATGGCCATGCTTTCCACCTGGCTACCCCTACCCCGGTCAACAGCCCTGCAACCCCCATAGCAACTTTCCCAAGCCTACCCCATTTCTCCGTCACCCAAATCCAGATAGCTGATGTTCTGAAAGAGTTGCAAAATCTGGACCCCTGCAAATCAGCTGGGCTAGACAATCTGGACCCTCTCTTTCTAAAATTACCCGTCCGAAATTGATGCAACCCCTATTACTAGCCTGTTCAACCTCGTATCGTCTGAGATCCCCAAAGATTGGAAAGCTGCCGCGGTCATCCCCCTCTTCAAAGGGGGAGACACTCTAGACCCAAACTGTTCCAGACATATATCTATCCTACCCTGCCTTTCTAAAGACTTCGAAGCCAAGTTAACAAACAGATCACCGACCATTTCGAATCCCACCTTTACCTTCGCCGCTATGCAATCTGTTTTCCGAGCTGGCGATGGGTGCACCTCAGCCTCGCTCAAGGTCCTAAACGATATCATAACCGCCATCGATAAGAGACAGTACTGTGCAGCCAAATTCATCGACCTGGCAAAGGCTTTTGACTCTGTCAATCACCACATTCTTATCTGCAGACTCAACAGCCTTGGTTCCTCAAATGACTGCCTCGCCTGGTTCACCAACTACTTCTCAGACAGAGTTCAGTGTGTCAAATTGGAGGGCCTGTTGTCCGGACCTCTGGCAGTCTCTATGGGGGTGCCACAGGGTTCAATTCTCAGGCCGACTCTTTTCTCTGTATACATCAATGATATCGCTCTTGCTGCTGGTGATTCTCTGATCCACCTCTACGCAGATGACACCATTCTGTATACTTCTGGCCCCTTGTTGGACACTGTGTTAACTAACCTCCAGATGAGCTTCAATGCCATACAACTCTCCTTCCGTGGCCTCCAACTGCTCTTAAATGCAAGTAAAACTAAATGCATGCTCTTCAACCAATCGCTGCCCAGCACTTGCCCGCCCGTCCTGCATCACTACTCTGGATGGTTCTGACTTAGAATATGTGGACAACTACAAATACCTAGGTGTCTGGTTAGACTGTAAACTCTCCTTCCAGACTCACATTAAGCATCTCCAATCCAAAATTAAATCGAGAATCGGCTTCCTATTTTGCAACAAAGCCTCCTTCACTCATGCTGCCAAACATACCCTCGTAAAACTGACTATCCTGCCGATCCTTGACTTCGGCGATGTCATTTACAAAATAGCTTCCAACACACTACTCAACAAACTGGATGCAGTCTATCACAGTGCCATCCGTTTTGTCACCAAAGCCCCACATACTACCCACCACTGCGACCTGTATGCCCTCATTGGCTGGCCCTCGCTTCATATTCGTCTTCAAACCCACCGGCTCCAGGTCATCTATAAGTCTTTGCTAGGTAAAGCCTCACTTTATCTCAGCTCACTGGTCACCATAGCAGCACCCGCCCGTAGCACGCGCTCCAGCAGGAATGTTTCACTGGTCACCCCCAAAGCCAATTCCTCTTTTGGCCGCCTTTCCTTCCAGTTCTCTGCTGCCAATAACTGGAACGAATTGCAAAAATCACTGAAGCTGGAGACTCATATCTCCCTCACTAGCTTTAAGCATCAGCTGTCAGAGCAGCTCACAGATCATTGCACCTGTACATAGCTCATCTGTAAATAGCCCATCCAACTACCTCATCCCCATATTGTTATTTTTTTGTCTCCTTTGCACCCCAGTATCTCTACTTGCACATTCACCTTCTGCACATCTATCACTCCAGTGTTAAATTGCTAAATGTTAATTACTTTGCCACTACTGCCTATTTATTGCCTTACCTCCCTAATCTTGTCTCATTTGCACAAGCTGTATATAGATTTTTTCCATTGTGTTATTGACTGTACGTTTGTTTATTCCATGTGTAACTCTGTGTTGTTTTTTGTGTCGCTTTGCTTATCTTGGCCAGGTCACAGCTGCAAATGAGACCTTGTTCTCAACTGGCCTACCAGGTTAAATAAATAAAATAAAAATAATATCTTGATATTTCCTGAGCAGATCAATGTGAGTCCAGGAAGGAGATATAATACATGGACAAAAGTATGTGGAACTCAGCAGTGAGTTTTACAACAGAGGATTATTTTTACGCTCTACGTGTTTCAGCACTCTGCAGTCCGTTCTGTAAGTTTGTGTGGCCTGCCACTTCACTGCTGAGCCGTTGTTGCTCCTAGACGTGCCACGTTGAAAGTCACTGAGATCTTCAGTAAGGCCATGTTACTGCCGATGTTTGTCTATGGAGATTGCATGGCTGTGTGCTCAATTGAAATAGCCAAATCCACATATGTCCACATACCTTTGGCCATATAGTGTATCTTGTTCTTACCTGAGCAGATCACTGTGAGTCCAGGACGGAGTAAATAGATTCTTTTACACTCCCTCAGTGAAGACTCAGACCCATAACAGTGAACTCCAAACTCTCTAGTGGTGTTTCCAGGTGGTACTGAAACAGTGGAGTCACAACCCAGCTGTCTACACACTACTGCAGCTACATTCTCCTGGTCCCTGTCAGCAGTTCCCACAGTCCTCCACTCTCCCTGGTCGTACCACTCCACTCCACCAGCACAGCGACTGCCTCCTCCCACCAGCCTCACATCATCAGGCTCTGAGAAAAGAAAAGAGAGAGACAGTAATCTTACTATTTTCTCACCAAAACACACCTATATTGTCTCTCATATTCTTCACTCCAGGTCAGAAACAATGTTGATTGAGGGACAAACTGTTTCTTACCTGAGCAGGTGAGTCCAACAGCATTACCAGGTAGGCAGGTGTTGTTTTCTCTGTCTGAGGTGTCACAGTCCAGGAGAAGGGACTCTTTGCCTTTACACTGGAACTCTTTATCCCAGGTCTGACCCTCACCTCCTCCATAGAGCCCCCCCTGTAGAGCTGCAGGAGCCCCACAGCCAACATCCCTACAGACTACCTCTGCATCCTGCCGGTCAAAGTCAGCTTCACACACTGAGGCCCAGGACTGACTGGACTTCACCTCCACTCTCCCAGAGCAGAGACCAGCTCCATCCACAAGCCGCACAGACTCTGGAGAAAAAGAGTTGGTTGAACATTCAATCAGTTTTGTTGATGACACTGTCAAGGACTAAACACAAATATGTTGGATAAAAGATTGTAGTTTACTATGTTTGATACTGTAAGAGGTAGAAATGGGTTCTTAGTCACTCAGGATCGGGTTGGGAATAATGCAGGCAGGAGACAGGAATAAGTTCACTTCACTTTATAGTAAATAAACAGCTGGACATCCATCAGGCAGCTTCACTTCAGTACCATCTGAACTACAATGATCTGCCCATGAACATCTCCCATAAACCAATATGACAAACACAAATATAATGTTTAAATACATCTGACGTCTCTCCCTCTATTTAAATGAAATAAAAACATAAAACATGATACATGGTAATATTGTATAATGTACAAATAAATCTCTCAATATGACCAGTCTCTTACCTGAACAGATCACATGATGATCATATCTACCATCACAGTCACCAGGTCCTGCGCTGATCATGAATGCACACTGTCTAATAGAAGACTCATGTCCATCACAACTTAGTGTGACTCTTCGTTTTCCATCTTCACTCAGAGGTCCTCTAGATGCAGCTACAACATTCCCACAGTCCAGCTCTCTACACACAACCTTAACCTCTCTCATCATTCTCCACCACCCAGGACATAGACCTGACCACTCTCCTCTGTAGAAGACTTCCACTGTCCCAGAACAGGAAGTGGTCCCATCCACCAGTCTGACTGAGTGTTTGGCTGTAAACAGCAGAGAGGAAAACACAGTGGTGAGGACAGATGATGACAGTGATTCTGTTATTCTAACAGCAGTAATGCTTTGTGGTTGACAAGTATCAGTAGTTCCATAAAACACTACTTGTTACTGGGTTTTAGAATGGTTTGTATGGACACATGAATTTCTCCATGTGGGATAATAAAGTTGACTAATATTGAACTGCTATAATCACTGTAGATTTATACTCTACCTACCTGGTGGACTGACGCTTTGAGCCTGGAGATCTGAGGAGACAGAGAGAGAGAGGAGAAAGAGACAAAGAGACAGAGAGACAGAGGAGAAACAAAGGAGAAAGGGAGGAGTCAGAGGAAGAGAGAGACAGAGGAGAAAGGGAGGAGTCAGAGGAAGAGAGAGACAGAGGAGAAAGGGAGGAGTCAGAGGAAGAGAGAGACAGAGGAGAAAGGGAGGAGTCAGAGGAAGAGAGAGACAGAGGAGAAAGGGAGGAGTCAGAGGAAGAGAGAGACAGAGGAGAAAGGGAGGAGTCAGAGGAAGAGAGAGACAGAGGAGAAAGGGAGGAGTCAGAGGAAGAGAGGGAGAAAGGGAGGAGTCAGAGGAAGAGAAAGACAGAGGAGAAAGGGAGGAGTCAGAGGAAGAGAAAGACAGAGGAGAAAGGGAGGAGTCAGAGGAAGAGAGAGACAGAGGAGAAAGGGAGGAGTCAGAGGAAGAGAGAGACAGAGGAGAAAGGGAGGAGTCAGAGGAAGAGAGAGACAGAGGAGAAAGGGAGGAGTCAGAGGAAGAGAGAAACAGAGGAGAAAGGGAGGAGTCAGAGGAAGAGAGAGACAGAGGAGAAAGGGAGGAGTCAGAGGAAGAGAGAGACAGAGGAGAAAGGGAGGAGTCAGAGGAAGAGAGAGACAGAGGAGAAAGGGAGGAGTCAGAGGAAGAGAGAGACAGAGGAGAAAGGGAGGAGTCAGAGGAAGAGAGAGACAGAGGTTAAATGAACATCAACATGACCTTTCATGATGTGATGGGAAGACAGGCTTATCGTTGGTATGGTGCAACAACACCCATGTGTACATACACTATATTTACAAAAGAATGTGGACACCCTTCAAATGAGTGGATTCTATTTCAGGCACTCCCCTTCCTGACAAATGTATAAAATCAAGCACTCAGCCATGCAATCTCCATAGACAAACATTGTCCGTAGAATGGCCTTAATGAAGAGCTCAGTGACTTTCAACATGGCACCATCATAGGATACCACCTTTCCAAGTCAGATGGTCAAATTTCATAATCCCCCAACTCCTCTCCTCTCCTCTTATCCGCCTCTCCTCATCTACCCCTCTCCTCCCCTCTTCTCCCCCCTCTCCTATTCCTCTCCCTCACTTCTTCTCTTATTGTCCTCTCTTCTCCGCATCTCTACTCCACTTCTCCCTCTCTCTTCTACTAATCTTCCCCTCTCTTCTCCCTCTCTCCTCCCCCTCTCCTCTCCTCATCTTCTCTTCTCCCCCATCTTCTCCTCTCCTCTGTTCCCCCACTCCTCTCCTCTTCTCCCCCTGTCCTCTCCTCTCACTTTTCTTCTCCCCTCTCCACTTCTCCCCCTCTCTTCTCCTCTTCTGCCCCTCCCTTCTCCACCCCGCTCTCCTCTCATCTACACTCCTCCCCTCTCCCAGCTCCCCCTCTTTTCTCCACTTCTCCCTCTCCTCCCCCTCTCTTCTACACCCTCCTCTCTTCCCCTCCCCCTCCTCTCCTCTGCTCCACCCTTCTTCTCCCCCTCTCTTCTCCTCTTTCCCCATCTCATCTCATCTTCTCTTTCCCCATCTCTTCTCCTCTTCTCCACCTCTACTCTTCTCTTCTATCCCTCTCTTCTCCTCTTTCCCCGCTCTCTTCTCCTCTCCTCTCCTCATCTCCTCTCCTCATCTCTTCTCATCTCTTCTCCTCTTTCCCCGACTCCCCCTCTCCTCTCTCCCTTCCTCTCTCTTCTCCACCTCTCTTCTAATCTTCTCCAACCCTCTCCTCTCCTTCCCCACTTCTGCCCCTCTCTTCTCCTCTTTTGACACTCTATTCTCCTCTTCTCCCCCTGTCCTCTCCTCTCCTCCTTTCACTTTTCTTCTCCCCCTCTCTTCTCCTCTTCTGCCCCTCCCTTCTCCACCCCGCTTTCCTCTACACTCCTCCCACTCTCCCAGCTCCCCCTCTTTTCTCCTCTTCTCCCCCTCTCTTCTCTTCTCCTCTCCTCCCCCTCTTCTCTTTCCCCCTCTTCTCTTCTCTCCCTCTCTTCTACACCCTCCTCTCCCCCCCTCTACTCTTCTCCCACTCTCCTCTTCTCCCACTCTACCCTTCTTCCCCCCATCTCTTCTCCTCTCCTCCCCCTCTTCTCCCCCTCTCTTCTCCTCTTCTCCCCCTCTCTTCTCCTCTTTCCCCCATCTCTTCTCCTCTCCTCTCTTCAATTCTCTGCTTCTCACCGTCCCCTCTTCTCCCCCATCTTCTCCTCTCCTCTCTCCCTTCTCTTCCTCTCTCTTCTCCACCTCTCTTCTCATCTTCTCCCCTCTCCTCTTCTGCACCTCTCCTCTTCTCCCCCATCTCATCTACTATTCTCTTCTCCCCCTCCCCGCTCTCCTATTCTCCCCCCTCTCCACACCTCCCCCTCTCTTCTCTTTTGCCCCTCTTCTCCACCTATCCTCTTCTCTCCTTCCCTTCCCCACTTCTGCCCCTCTCTTCTCCTCTTTTGACACTCTATTCTCCCCTTCTCATTCTTCCTCATCTCCTCTCCACTTCTCCCCCTCTCTTCTCCTCTTCTGCCACTCCCTTCTCCATCCCGCTCTCCTCTCCTCTTTCTCTCCCAGCTCCCCCTGTCTTCTCCTCTTCTCCCCCTCTCCTCTTCTCCCCCTCTCCTCTCCTCCCCCATCTTCTCTTCTCCCCTCTCCCTTCTCTTCCTCACCTCTTTTCTAATCTTCTCCCCCCTTCTCCCCTCTCCTCCCCCATCTCATCTAGTCTTCTCTTCTCTCCCTCTCATCTTCTCCCCCTCTTCTCTCCCACTCATCTTCTCCAACCCTCTCCTCTCCTCCCCTTCCGCCCCTCTCTCTTTTGACACTCTGAGAGGGGGAGAAGACGTGAACATTCTCCCTCCACTCCTCTCTTCCCCTCCCCCCTCTACTCTTCTCCCCCTCTCCTCCCCCTCTCTTCTCCTCTACCCTTCTTCTCCCCATCTCTTCTCCTCTTTCCCCCTCTCCTCTTCTCCCCCTCTCTTCTCCACCTCTACCCTTCATCTCCTTATCTCTTCTCCTCTTTCCCCCCTCTCCTCTCTTCTTCTCTCTTCCCCCATCTCCTCCCCTCTTCTCCCTCTTCTTTTCTCCCCTCCCCTCTTCTCCGCCATCTTCTCTTCTTCTCTCCCCTCTCTTCCTCACCTCTCTTCTAATCTTCTCCCCATCTCATCTACTTTTCTCCCCCTCCCCGCTCTCCTATTCTCCCCCCTCTCCACCCCCCCTCTCTTCTCCTCTTTTGCCACTCTTCTCCCCTCCCCTCTTCTCCCACTCTTCTCTTCTCCCCTTTCCCTCTCATCTTTTCCAACCCTCTCCTATCCTCCCATTCCCCACTTCTGCCCCTCTCTTCCCCCTCTCATTCTCCCTTCACTCCTCTCCTCTCCTCTTCTACCCCCTCTTCTCTTCTCCTCTTCCCCCCTCTTGTCTTTACCCCCAATCTCAACAGTCCAATCAGACGTGTCTCACCTCAACATGGATCTAGTCCAATCAGACGTGTCTCACCTCAACATGGATCTAGTCCAATCAGACGTGTCTCACCTCAACATGGATCTAGTCCAATCAGACGTGTCTCACCTCAACATGGATCTTGTCCAATCAGACGTGTCTCACCTCAACATGGATCTAGTCCAATCAGACGTGTCTCACCTCATCATGGATCTAGTCCAATCAGACGTGTCTCACCTCAACATGGATCTAGTCCAATCAGACGTGTCTCACCTCAACATGGATCTAGTCCAATCAGACGTCTCACCTCAACATGGATCTAGTCCAATCAGACGTGTCTCACCTCAACATGGATCTAGTCCAATCAGACGTGTCTCACCTCAACATGGATCTAGTCCAATCAGACGTGTCTGATTTCCATAGTGGGGTCATGTTAGTGTGTAGTCCAAACGGTTCTGACACTACAGACAGAAGTTGGCAGATGGACTGTATGACTTCAGACGATGCTTATGGGGTCGTAGAGCAAAACGGAGAACATTATGAATATATTTATATATATTATATATATAAGTCCAAGAATATTATTATTATTATAACATTACCACTATGGAAAGGTGAGTCTCTCAGGAACACGTACAGGTTGTATTGATCTAGGACACACTAACATGACCCTACTATACAAATGAAGTGAGCCTTGCTATTGAGAAAGGATTGAAACAGGCAGAGAGAAGACTGGCTATGTGCCCACTGCCACAAAATGAGTTGGATACTGAGCTGTACTTTCTAACCTCCTGCCAAATGTACAACGATATAAGAGACACATATTTCCCTCAGATTACAAGGACCCCAAAATAATTTGAAAACAAATATAATATTGACTAGCTCCTGCATCTGTTAGGTGAAATACCACAGTGTGCAATCATGTCAGCAGAATGTGTGACCTGTTGTGATGAGAACAGGGTAACCAGTGGAGAACAAACACCACAGTAAATACAACCTAGGACTAGATTTATCACTTTAGTTCATTTCCCTTGACATTTGTAGTTCTACTTTTTGTACACACAGCTCACGCTCTCCTACACACACCAGCTGACCGAGAGGGCCCTAGTGGAGCTGGCTGGTTGAGAGGGCCCTAGTGTTGCCAGCTGGTTGAGAGGGCACTAGTGTAGCCAGCTGGTTGAGAGGGCACTAGTGTTGCCAGCTGGTTGAGAGGGCACTAGTGTAGCCAGCTGGTTGAGAGGGCACTAGTGTAGCCAGCTGGTTGAGAGGGCACTAGTGGAACCAGCTGGCTGAGAGGGCACTAGTGTAGCCAGCTGGCTGAGATTGCCCGAGTGGAGCCAGCTGGTTGAGAGGGCACTAGTGTAGCCAGCTGGTTGAGAGGGCCATAGTGGAGCCAGCTGGTTGAGAGGGCCCTAGTGGTACCGGGGTACCGGTGCAGAGTCAATGTACGGGTCACCGGTGTCAAGGTTATTGAGGTAATATGTACATGTATGTAGAGTTATTAAAGTGACTACATAATAACAGAGAGTAGCAGCAGCGTAGGCGAAGGGAGGGACAATGCATATAGTCTGGGTAGCCATTTCATTAGATGTTCAGGAGTCTTATGGCTTGGGTGTAGAAGATGTTTAGAAGCCTCTTGGACGTAGACTTGGTGCTCCGGTACCGCTTGCCGTGCGGTAGAAGAGAGAACAGTCTATGACGAGGGCGACTGGAGTCTTTGACCATTTTTATGGCCTTCCTCTGACACCGCCTGGTATAGAGGTCCTGGATGGCAGGAAGCTTGACCCAGTGATGTACTGGGCCGTACGCACTACCCTCTATAGTGTCATGCGGTCAGAGGTCGATCAGTTGCCATACCAGGCAGTGATGCAACCCGTCAGGATGCTCTCGATGGTGCAGCTGTAGAACCTTTGAGGATCTGAGGACCCATGCCAAATCTTTTCAGTCTTCTTTTGTCGTGCCTTCTTCACGACTGTCTTGGTGTGTTTGGACCATGTTAGGATGTTGGTGATGTGGACACCAAGGAACTTGAAGCTCTCAACCTGCTCCACTACAGCCCCGTTGATGAGAATGGGGGCGTGCTCGGTCCTCCTTTTCCTGTCTTTCACAATCATCTCCTTTGTCTTGATCATGTTGAGGGAGAGATTGTTGTCCTGGCACCACACGGCCAGGTCTCTGACCTCCTCCCTATAGGCTGTCACACTGTTGTCAGTGATCAGGCCTACCACTGTTGTGTCATCGGCAAACTTAATGGTGTTGGAGTCATGCCTCGGCGTGCAGTCATGAGTGAACAGGGAGTACAGGAGGGGACTGAGCACACAGCCCCATGTTGAGGATCAGCGTGGTGGATGTGTTGTTACCTAACCTTACCACCTGGGGGGGGCCCGTCAGGAAGTCCAGGATCCAGTTGCAGAGGGAGGTGTTTAGTCCCAGGGTCCTTAGCTTAGTGATGAGCTTTGAGGGCACTATGGTGTTGAACGCTGAGCTGTAGTCAATGAATAGCATTCTCACATAGGTGTTCCTTTTGTCCAGGTGGGAAGGGGCAGTGTTGAGTGCAATAGAGATTGCATCATCTGTGGATCTGTTGGGGCGGTATGGAAATTGGAGTGGGTCTAGGGTTTCTGGGATGATGGTGTTGATGTGAGCCATGACCAGCCTTTCAAATCACTTCATGGCTACAGACGTGAGTACTACGGGTCGGTAGTCATTTAGGCAGGTTACCTTGGTGTTCTTGGACACAGGGACTATGGTGGTCTGATTGAAACATGTGGTGGATCTAATTTAATACATTTGCTTCTGTCTGTTTTTTAAATAATGAAATTCAAAGGTCAGGGTCAAGCTGAGCCGGACCAAGAGTGGAAGAGTGGAGAAGGTTACTGGTTGTGATGACATCACTGGTGAGAAGTCAGTAATGAAAAGAAATTGAGTTGACTGCATGTTAGTCTGTCAGCCCCATCTCTGTTGACATCTCCCTCTCTCTCCATCTCCCCTCCCCTCCTCCTCTGTCCCATAGCCACATCAAGTAGTTTGGGTGTGTAGAAATACAGCTAAACCTAGGGTATGGCTAAATGGGATGTGTAGAAATACAGCTAAACCTAGGGTATGGCTAAATGGGATGTGTATAAATACAGCTAAACCTAGGGCATGGCTAAATGGGGTGTATAAATACAGCTAAACCTAGGGTATGACAAAATGGGATATGTATAAATACAGCTAAACCTAGGGTATGGCTAAATGGGGTGTGTAGAAATACAGCTAAACCTAGGGTATGGCTAAATGGGATGTGTAGAAATACAGCTAAACCTAGGGTATGGCTAAATGGGATGTATAAATACAGCTAAACCTAGGGTATGACAAAATGGGATATGTATAAATACAGCTAAACCTAGGGTATGGCTAAATGGGGTGTATAAATACAGCTAAACCTAGGGTATGGCTAAATGGGGTGTGTAGAAATACAGCTAAACCTAGGGTGTGACTAAATGGGGTGTGTAGAAATACAGCTAAACCTAGGGTATGGCTAAATGGGGTGTGTAGAAATACAGCTAAACATAGGGTATGGCTAAATGGGTTGTGTAGAAATAGAGCTAAACCTAGGGTATGGCTAAATGGGATGTGTAGAAATACAGCTAAACCTAAGGTATGGCTAAATGGGGTGTGTAGAATCCCTCCACCAGTTGAAGCTAATTTACTGTCCTATAAACTCTTAAATACTATTTGGAGAACAGCAAAAACTAACAAAAATGCCCCCAGACATTAACTATTTAACTGTACTAGAATGCTTAAAAGGTCACAATATGTTTTATATCGGATATCGGTATCGTTTCTTTTTGGCAAGGAAAATATTGGATTTCGGAATTGGCCAAAAATGTAATATCGGTGCATCCCTAATAATAAGGTTGGTAACAAGATGGAACATCGTTGTGGAAATCTGTTGCAGCTCAAGTCGACTACAAAATCCACAATGCAATGCTCTCTGTATGTGCTGGCTGGTATCTAAACGTATCTACACACAATAATACCAAAGACAATGTCAGCATGTGAAGTAGCTAACTAGCTGTTAAATCACCTAAACAAACTGCACTATCATTTTAGGAGTCTACAATCTCACCATATTCAACCTTCAGAAATACTTTTGAGGAGATGGGAAACGGTGCCCTTGCTAACTCAATAGGCGGCGCGGTGCATTCTGGGTGATTCTGGGACAAGGAGAGGCTCTTTCCAGGATTGAATGGGAGTCTATTGGGCTCTAGGTCAAAACCCAAAATTAGCATGAATTTTGTCAAAAAGTACATTACAGATATTTTCGGAGATGTGAGATAATTAACTTGCTCTCTGTAGTATCGTATAGCTTTGTGAGATAATTAACTTGCTGTCTGTAGTATCGTATAGCTGTCGGATGTGTGCAGGGGGTCCCTGGTTCGCGCCCGTGTCGGGGCGAGGGGACGGTCTAAAGTTATACTGTTACACTATGACAGTGTCATTGTCTCATGTGCTTCCCAACAAAATTGTTGCTCTGCATTCAGAGATGTTCCTTATGATGTGTGCACCCAGCTCATTTTGTATTTGCCCGTCTGCATTATTCACCAGGGAAAGGAAACATTCTGTGAATACTAAAGCGTTGCATCAACAAGGTGGCTCTGATAATATTGAAACATTGTATAAATGAACGAGGCGGCTCGGAGAAACTGAAACATTTCGTATCAACAAGACAACGAGACCCCTCCCATTGAGTCAGTCAGGGAGATATCAGACTGGACCAGGTGATCTGTAACAGTAAAAGAGAAGAAGAAAAACCTCTTCAACTAGTTTCCTATAGATATGACAATAACATCAGCATGTAACAGTGCCAGCCACCCTCCCTCACAGGGCAACATGAGTAGTGGGCCTACAGTCACTGAGACAACATATGTTGATATCAGGCTTAAGCAGGACATCTGGAACAAGAGGAGAGAAAAAGAAAACGTAGCTCCTCAACTACTTTCCTCATTTAGATATGACAATAACATGACATGTGACAGTGGTAGTGAGTAGAGACGTTCACTGAGATAACACTCAAATACAAAAGCATTCTGGGATACTTAACTTGTATTTCATTCCTACTTGACTGAGTGATCTATTTAGTAAAGCAGACTTACAAGCTAAACAGTAATCATGAGAGGTGCAGAGGAAGTTGTATGAATGAAGGAAATCAGTTGAATGTAATTATCGGATAGTTAGCTGAAGAGGTCCATCAGCCAATTTCTTGGGCTACAATATCTATTTTGTCAATTGGCCGGGACCCTTTTAATGCCTACATGGAGCCCTGCCGATCCATTACGACTGGTCTGCCGACGTAACCGTTCGAGGGGGCTACAACAGACTCTTCCGTAGCGACGTCCCCCCAAGGCCGTTCTGCTAGCCTGCTATCCCCGGGCCGCTAGCTGTCTGAATTGCCGTGTCTACAGCTCGTCTAGCTCCTCACTGGTCCCTGTGATCACTGGGCTACGCATGCCTCTCCTTAATGTCAATATGCCTTGTCCATTGCTGTTTTGGTTAGGGATTATTGTATTATTTCACTGTAGAGCCATTAGACCTGCTCAATATTTCTTAGCTAGCCCTTTTGTTCCACTTCCCACACATGCGGTGACCTCACCTGGTTTAAATGGTGTCTCTAGAGACAATACCTCTCTCATCATCACTCAAAGCCTAAATTTACCTCTACTGAATTCACATCCTACCATACCCTTGTCTGTACATTATGCCTTGAATCTATTCTTCCGCGCCAAGAAACCTGCTCCTTTAACTCTCTGTTCCGAACGCACTAGACGACCAGTTCTTATAGGCTTTAGCCGTACCCTTATCCTACTCCTCCTTTGTTTCTCTGGTGATGTAGAGGTTAATCCAGGCCCTGCAGCGCCTAGCTCTACACCCATTCCCCAGGTGCTCTCATTTGTTGACTTCTGTAACCGTAAAAGCATTGGTTTCTTGCATGTTAACATTAGAAGCCTCCCCCCTAAGTTTGTTTTATTCACTGCTTTAGCACACTCTGCCAACCCGGATGTTCTAGCCGTGTCTGAATCCTGGTTTAGGAAGACCACCAAAAATCCTGATATTTCCATCCCTAACTATAACAATTTCCGACAAGCTAGAACTGCCAAAGGGGGCGGAGTTGCAATCTACTGCAGAGATAGCCTGCAGAGTTCTGTCACACAATCCAGGTCTGTGCCCAAACAATTCGAGCTTCTACTTCGCCGTTGCCGCTTGTTAAAGACCACCTTCTGCCCCAGCTATGCCCTGGACACCATATGTGAATTGATTGCCACACATCTATCTTCGGAGCTCGTACTGTTAGGTGTTCTAAACTGGGACATGCTTAACACCCCGGCCGTCCTACAATCTAAGATAGATGCCCTCAATCTCACACAAATGATCAATGAACCTACCAGGTACAACCTTTGACAACCCTCCCACTCTGTCTGCCATATTCCCTCTGTGCTCTTGTCTCCTTATTAGGATGCCGGTGGGCGGAGTTGGGAGGGTCGTTAGCTACATGGGAAACACCTGGGCCCGGGTGTAAATAAATAGACCTCTTCTACATACACTGGGGAGACTCTCTCCATGCAGACACCGTCATAGATTTTGTTGTGGTATTTTTGTGGCCTTTTGGTTGTTTGCTTTGGCACCTTTCAACACCCAGCATTATCACATTTATGCAAAACACTCACTTACACTACAGATTACACACACCATTGTTAATTGCATGTAGGTTACCTTAGTTAATAAATATACTTTGTTATTCTTTATCTTCATGTTGTCTCCCTTTTGTTACGGGCTTTGAGCCGGTTCGTGACAAACCCCAAATCTGTAAACACGGGCGCCCTCATAGATATCATCCTGACCAACCTGCCCTCTAAATACACCTCTGCTGTCTTCAACCAGGATCTCAGCGATCACATCCTCATTGCCTGCGTCCGTGCGGTCAAACGACCACCCCTCATCACTGTCAAATGCTCCCTAAAACAGCGAGCAGGCCTTTCTAATCGACCTGGTTATTCTTTAAAAGTGCCTCCCTCACCATCTTAAATAAGCCCCATTCCAAAATATGTAGAACCAGGAACAGATAGCCCTTGGTTCTCTCCAGACCTGACTGCCTTTGACCAGCACAAAAACATGCTGTGGGGTACTGCATTAGCATCGAATAGCCCCCGCGTCTGCAACTTTTCAGGGAAGTTAGTAACCAATATACACAGGCAGTTAGGAAAGCAAAGGCTAGCTTTTTTAAACAGAAATTTGCATCCTGTAGCACAAACTCAAAAAAAGTTCTGGGACACTGTAAATTCCATGGAGAATAAGAGCACCTCCTCTCAGCTGCCCACTGCACTGAGGCTAGGAAACACTGTCACCACGATAAATCCACAATCATTGAGAATTTCAATAAGCATTTTTCTATGGATGGCCATGCTTTCCACCTGGCTACCCCTACCCCGGTCAACAGCCCTGCAACCCCCATAGCAACTTTCCCAAGCCTACCCCATTTCTCCTTCACCCAAATCCAGATAGCTGATGTTCTGAAAGAGTTGCAAAATCTGGACCCCTACAAATCAGCTGGCCTTGACAATCTGGACCCTCTCTTTCTAAAATTACCCGCCCGAAATTATTGCAACCCCTATTACTAGCCTGTTCAACCTCGTATCGTCTGAGATCCCCAAAGATTGGAAAGCTGCCGCGGTCATCCCCCTCTTCAAAGGGGGAGACACTCTAGACCCAAACTGTTACAGACATATATCTATCCTACCCTGCCTTTCTTAAGTCTTCGAAGCGAAGTTAACAAACAGATCACCGACCATTTCGAATCCCACCTTTACCTTCGCCGCTATGCAATCTGTTTTCCGAGCTGGTCACGGGTGCACCTCAGCCTCGCTCAAGGTCCTAAACGATATCATAACTGCCATCGATAAGAGACAATACTGTGCAGCCAAATTCATCGACCTGGCAAAGGCTTTTGACTCTGTCAATCACCACATTCTTATCTGCAGACTCAACAGCCTTGGTTCCTCAAATGACTGCCTTGCCTGGTTCACCAACTACTTCTCAGACAGAGTTCAGTGTGTCAAATTGGAAGGCCTGTTGTCCGGACCTCTGGCAGTCTCTATGGGGGTGCCACAGGGTTCAATTCTCAGGCCGACTCTTATCTCTGTATACATCAATGATATCGCTCTTGCTGCTGGTGATTCTCTGATCCACCTCTACGCAGATGACACCATTCTGTATACTTCTGGCCCCTTGTTGGACACTGTGTTAACTAACCTCCAGATGAGCTTCAATGCCATACAACTCTCCTTCCGTGGCCTCCAACTGCTCTTAAATGCAAGTAAAACTAAATGCATGCTCTTCAACCGATCGCTGTCGACACCCGCCCGCCCGTCCTGCATCACTACTCTGGATGGTTCTGACTTAGAATATGTGGACAACTACAAATACATAGGTGTGTGGTTAGACTGTAGACTCTCCTTCCAGACTCACATTAAGCATCTCCAATCCAAAATTACATCTAGAATCGGCTTCCTATTTTGCAACAAAGCCTCCTTCACTCATGCTGCCAAACATACCCTCGTAAAACTGACTATCCTGCCGATCCTTGACTTCGGCGATGTCATTTACAAAATAGCTTCCAACACACTACTTAACAAACTGGATGCAGTCTATCACAGTGCCATCCGTTTTGTCACCAAAGCCCCACATACTACCCACCACTGCGACCTGTATGCCCTCATTGGCTGGCCCTCGCTTCATATTCGTCTCCAAACCCACTGGCTCCAGGTCATCTATAAGTCTTTGCTAGGTAAAGCCCCGCCTTATCTCAGTCACTGGTCACCATAGCAGCACCCGCCCGTAGCACGCGCTCCAGCAGGAATGTTTCATTGGTCACCCCCAAAGCCAATTCCTCTTTTGGCCGCCTTTCCTTCCAGTTCTCTGCTGCCAATAACTGGAACGAATTGCAAAAATCGCTGAAGCTGGAGACTCATATCTCCCTCACTAGCTTTAAGCATCAGCTGTCAGAGCAGCTCACAGATCATTGCACCTGTACATAGCTCATCTGTAAATAGCCCATCCAACTACCTCATCCCCATATTGTTCTTTTTTTGTCTCCTTTGCACCCCAGTATCTCTACTTGCACATTCACCTTCTGCACATCTATCACTCCAGTGTTAAATTGCTAAATGTTAATTACTTTGCCACTACTGCCTATTTATTGCCTTACCTCCCTAATCTTGTCTCATTTGCACAAGCTGTATATAGATTTTTTCCATTGTGTTATTGACTGTACGTTTGTTTATTCCATGTGTAACTCTGTGTTGTTTTTTGTGTCGCTTTGCATATCTTGGCCAGGTCGCAGCTGCAAATGAGACCTTGTTCTCAACTGGCCTACCAGGTTAAATAAATAAAATAAAATTAATATCTTAACATTTCCTGAGCAGATCAATGTGAGTCCAGGAAGGAGATATAATACATGGACAAAAGTATGTGGAACTCAGCAGTGAGTTGTACAACAGAGGATTATTTTTACGCTCTACGTGGTTCAACACTCGGCGGTCCGATCTGTCAGCTTGTGTTGTCTACCACTTCACGGCTGAGCCGTTGTTGCTCCTAGACGTGCCACGTTAAGTCACTGAGATCTTCAGTAAGGCCATTTTACTGACTGTGTTTGTCTATGGAGATTGCATGGCTGTGTTCTCATATGTATACACCTGTCAGCAACAGTGTGACTGAAATAGCCGAATCCACTGATGTCCACATACTTTTGGCCATATAGTGTATCTTGTTATTACCTGAGCAAGGAGATCATAACTTCTAGAACAATCCCTCAGTGAAGATTCAGACCCAGAACAGTAAACTCCAAACCCTCTAGTGGTGTTTCCAGGAAGTACTGAAACAGTGGAGCCACAACCCAGCTGTCTACACACTACTGCACTTATAGCCTTCATGTTCCAGTCAGCTCCCACAGTCCTCCACTCTCCCTGGTTGTACCACTCCACTCCACCAGCACAGCGACTGCCTCCTCCCACCAGCCTCACATCATCAGGCTCTGAGAAAAGAAAAGAGAGAGACAGTAATCTTACTATTTTCTCACTAAAACACACCAATATTGTCTCTCATATTCTTCACTTCAGGTGAGAAACAATGTTGATTGAGTGACAAACTGTTTCTTACCTGAGCAGGTGAGTCCAACAGCATTACCAGGTAGGCAGGTGTTGTGTTTTCTGTCTGAGGTGTCACATTCCAGGAGAAGGGACTCTTTGCCTTTACACTGGAACTCTTTATCCCAGGTCTGACCCTCACCTCCTCCATAGAGCCCCCCCTGTAGAGCTGCAGGAGCCCCACAGCCAAGCTCCCCACAGACTACCTCTGCATCCTGCCGGTCAAAGTCAGCTTCACACACTGAGGCCCAGGACTGATTGGACTTCACCTCCACTCTCCCAGAGCAGAGACCAGCTCCATCCACAAGCCGCACAGACTCTGGAGAAAAAGAGTTGGTTGAACATTCAATCAGTTTTGTTGATGACACTGTCAAGGACTAAACACAAATATGTTGGATAAAAGATTGTAGTTTGCTATGTTTGATACTGTAAGAGGTAGAAATGGGTTCTTAGTCACTCAGGATCGGGTTGGGAATAATGCAGGCAGGAGACAGGAATAAGTTCACTTCACTTTATAGAAAATAAACAGCTGGACATCCATCAGGCAGCTTCACTTCAGTACCATCTGAACTACAATGATCTGCCCATGAACATCTCCCATAAACCAATATGACAAACACAAATATAATGTTTAAATACATCTGACATTGCTCCCTCTATTTAAATGAAATAAAAACACATAAAACATGATACATGGTAATATTGTATAATGTATAAATAAATCTCTCAATATGACCAGTCTCTTACCTGAACAGATCACATGATGATAATATTCACCATCACAGACACCAGGTCCTATGATGACACACTGTCTAATAGAAGACTCATTTCCACTGCATCTACTATATAGTGTGACTCTTCTTCTTCCCTCTTCAACCAGAGGTCCTCTTGATTTAGCTACAACATTCCCACAGTCCAGCTCTCTACACACAACCTTAGTCTCTCTCATCATGCTCCACCAACTAGAACATAGACCTGACCACTCTCCTTCGTAGAAGACTTTCACTGTCCCAGAACAGGAAGTGGTCCCATCCACCAGTCTGACTGAGAGTTCAGCTGTAAACAGCAGAGAGGAAAACACAGTGGTGAGGACAGATGATGACGGTGATTCTGTTATTCTAACAGCAGTAGTGCTTTGTGGTTGACAAGTATTAGTAGTTCCATAAAACACTACTTTTTATTGGGTTTTAGAATGGTCTGTATGGACACATGAATTTCTCCATGTGGGATAATAAAGTTGACTAATATTGAACTGCTATAATCACTGTTGATTTATACTCTACCTACCTGGTGGACTGACACTTTGAGCCTGGAGATCTGAGGAGAGAGAGAGAGAGAGAGACAGAGGAGAAAGGGAGGAGTCAGAGGAAGAGAGAGAGACAGAGGAGAAAGGGAGGAGTCAGAGGAAGAGAGAGACAGAGGAGAAAGGGAGGAGTCAGAGGAAGAGAGAGACAGAGGAGAAAGGGAGGAGTCAGAGGAAGAGAGAGACAGAGGTTAAATGAACATCAACATGACCTTTCATGATGTGATGGGAAGACAGGCTTATCATGAGGTTTCACATGTGTTTGGTTACATAGTGTCCAATGTTCTTCTTAGTGATAAAACAGCAAACATTAAGAGTGTTTACTTATCAGACCCACATATATAATAAATATACTATAATATACTATATTCATATGCTTTTAGTACTCACACATGAATCATATCATGTTTGCAGGTCATGTGTTGTTTTGAGCCAGCAGTAAAAACATACTGACAGGACAGTTCCTCTTATGGCCACTAGGTGGTAATCTGGTGTCACAGATGCAGGACTGTAGACTAGAAAGAAGCATTGTCCCAATTATCTCTCCTTTCTCCTAAAGTGTGCACTTGTTCCCTTCACTGAAATGACTGGTATACTAAATATGGTGGAAACGCCCCACTTGATAACAGAAAGTAGAGTCCTCTGAGTGGACCGGTGGGAGACAAACAGTACCTCCCCCTTCTCCCCTCCTCCCCCTTCTCCTCTCCTCCTGCTCTTCTCCCCCCTCCTCTCTTCTCCTATTCTCCCCCTCTCCTCTTCTCCCGCTCTATTCGCCTCCTCTCTTCTCCTCCTCTCCTCTTCTCCCGCTCTCTTCTCCTCCCCTTTTCTTCTCCCCGTCTCCCCCACTCCTCTCCTCCCCCCTCTCCTCCCCCTCTATACTCTCCTCTCTCCTCCCACACTCCTCTCCCTCCCACTCTCTTCTCCCCCATCGCCTCTTCTCCCCGTCTCCTCTTCTCCCCCCTTTCCTCTTCTACCCCTCTCACTCCCCCCCTCTATTCTCCTCTTCTCCCCCCTTTATTCTCCTCTTCTCCCCCCTTTATTCTCATCTTCTCCCCCCTTTATTCTCCTCTTCTCCCCCCTCTTATCCTCTTCTTCCCCTCCCCCTCTCTCCTTCTCCTCCCCCCTCGCTCTCCTTCTCCCCCTCTCCTATTTCTCTTCTTCCCCTCTCTTCTCCTCTCCCCCTCTCTTCCCTGTCTCTTCTCCTCTTCTCCCCCCTTTCCTCTTCTACCCCTCTCACTTCCCCCTTCCACCCCTCTCCTCCCCCCTCTATTCTCCTCCCCCTCTCCTTTTCCTCTTCTTCCCCTCTCTTATCCTCTTCTTCCCCTCTCTTCTTCTCCCCCCTTTCCTCTTCTACCCCTCTCACTCCCCCCCTCTATTCTCCTCTTCTCCCCCCTTTATTCTCCTCTTCTCCCCCTTTATTCTCCTCTTCTCCCCCCTTTATTCTCCTCTTCTCCCCCCTCTTATCCTCTTCTTCCCCTCCCCCTCTCTCCTTCTCCTCCCCCCTCGCTCTCCTTCTCCCCCTCTCCTATTTCTCTTCTTCCCCTCTCTTCTCCTCTCCCCCTCTCTTCCCTGTCTCTTCTCCTCTTCTCCCCCCTTTCCTCTTCTACCCCTCTCACTTCCCCCTTCCACCCCTCTCCTCCCCCCTCTATTCTCCTCCCCCTCTCCTTTTCCTCTTCTTCCCCTCTCTTATCCTCTTCTTCCCCTCTCTTCTTCTCTCTCCTCCCCCCTCTATTCTCCTCCCCCTCTCCTTTTCCTCTTCTTCCCCTCTCTTATCCTCTTCTTCCCCTCTCTTCTTCTCTCTCCTCCCCCTCTCCTCTTCTCCCCCCTCTCCTCTCCTCTTCTTCCCCTCTTCTCTTCAGTTTACTCGGTAGTGAACGTTGCAAACAAGGACAGACGATTTTTACGCACTAGGTGCTTCATCACTCTGTGGTCCCGTTCTGTGTGACCTACCACTTCACAGATGAGCTATAAGACTGTTAAATAGTTCATTAATGGTTACCTGGACTGTCTGCACTGACACTACAAACACTCACCAGACTACACATACACACTATATAAACACTCACAAGACTACACATACACACTATATAAAACACTCACTCACACACATCATATGCTTCTCCTGCTCTGTTCTTCATGTACATATCTACCTCAAATACCTTATTATTATCTATCCTGATGTCTAGTCACTTTACCCTGCCTTCATGTACATATCACCTCAAATACCTTATTATTATCTATCCTGATGTCTAGTCACTTTACCCTGCCTTCATTTACATACAGTGCATTCAGAAATCTGTTTCCATTGATCATCCTTGAGATGATTTGGAAAGGCACACACCTGTCTATATAAGGTCCCACAGTTGACAGTGCATGTCAGAGTTAAAACCATTGTCTGTAGAGCTCCAAGACAGGATTGTGTTGAGACACAAATCTGGGGAAGGGATCCAAAAAATGTCTGCAGCATTGAAGGTCCCTATTCAGGTCTGTTCAACGCTGGTCCGACCAATCTGATTCCACGCTTCAAGACTGCTTCGATCACGTGGATTGGAATATGTTCCGCATTGCGTCCAACAACAACATTGACGAATATGCTGATTCGGTGAGCGAGTTCATTAGAAAGTGCATTGACGATGTCGTACCCACAGCAACGATTAAAACATTCCCAAACCAGAAACTGTGGATTGATGGCAGCATTCAGCAAAACTGAAGGCGCGAACCACTGCTTTTAACCAGGGCAATGTGACCGGAAACATGACCGAATACAAACAGTGTAGCTATTCCCTCCGCAAGGCAATCAAACAAGCTAAGCGTCAGTATAGGAACAAAGTAGAGTTGCAATTCAACAGCTCAGACACAAGAGGTATGTGGCAGGGTCTACAGTCAATCACGGATTACAAAAAGAAAACCAGCCCCGTCGAGGACCAGGATGTCTTGCTCCCAGAGAGACTAAACAACTTCTTTGCTCGCTTTGAGGACAATACAGTGCCACTGACACGGCCCGCTACCAAAACCTGCAGACTCTCCTTCACTGCAGCCGACGTGAGTAAAACATTTAAACGTGTTAACCCTCGCAAGGCTGCAGGCCCAGACGGCATCCCCAGCCGCATCCTCAGAGCATGCGCAGACCAGCTGGCTGGTGTGTTTACGGACATATTCAATCAATCCTTATCCCAGTCTGCTGTTCCCACATGCTTCAAGAGGGCCACCATTGTTCCTGTTCCCAAGAAAGCTAAGGTAACTGAGCTAAACGACTACTGTTCATCGACTACAGCTCAGCATTCAACACCATAGTACCCTCCAAGCTCATCATTAAGCTCGAGACCCCGCCCTGTGCAACTGGGTCCTGGACTACCTGACGGGCCACCCCCAGGTGGTGAGGGTAGGTAACAACATCTCCACCCCGCTGATCCTCAACACTGGGGCCCCGCAAGGGTGCGTTCTGAGCCCTCTCCTGTACTCCCTGTTCACCCACGACTGCGTGGCCATGCACGCCTCCAACTCAAATCATCAAGTTTGCGGACGACACTACAGTGGTAGGCTTGATTACCAACAACGACGAGACGGCCTACAGGGAGGAGGTGAGGGCCCTCGGAGTGTGGTGTCAGGAAAATAACCTCAAACTCAACGTCAACAAAACAAAGGAGATGATTGTGGACTTCAGGAAACAGCAGAGGGAGCACCCCCCTATCAACATCGACGGGACAGTAGTGGAGAGGGTAGTAATTTTAAGTTCCTCGGGGTACACATCACGGACAAACTGAATTGGTCCACCCACACAGACAGCGTTGTGAAGAAGGCGCAGCAGCGCCTCTTCAACCTCAGGAGGCTGAAGAAATTCGGCTTGTCACCAAAAGCACTCACAAACTTCTACAGATGCACAATCGAGAGCATCCTGTCGGGCATCAGGAGACGTGGAGGAGGCCGTAGGAGGGCAACAACCCAGCAGCAGGACCGCTACCTCCGCCTTTGTGCAAGGAGGAGCACTACCAGAGCCCTGCAAAATGACCTCCAGCAGGCCACAAATGTGCATGTGTCTGCTCAAACGGTCAGAAACAGACTCCATGAGGGTGGTATGAGGGCCCGACGTCCACAGGTGGGGGTTGTGCTTACAGCCCAACACCGTGCAGGACGTTTGGCATTTGCCAGAGAACACCAATATTGGCAAATTCGCCTTTGGTGCCCTGTGCTCTTCACAGATGAGAGCAGGTTCACACTGAGCACATGAGCACATGTGACAGACGTGACAGAGTCTGGAGACGCCGTGGAGAACGTTCTGCTGCCTGCACCATCCTCCAGCATGACCGGTTTGGCGGTGGGTCAGTCATGGTGTGGGGTGGCATTTCTTTGTGGGGCCGCACAGGCCTCCATGTGCTCGCCAGAGGTAGCCTGACTACCATTAGGTACCGAGATGAGATCCTCGGAGCCCTTGTGAGACCATATGCTGACACATGCACATTTGTGGCCTGCTGGAGGTCATTTTGCAGGGCTCTGGTAGTGCTCCTCCTTGCACAAAGGCGGAGGTAGCGGTCCTGCTGCTGGGTTGTTGCCCTCCTACGGCCTCCTCCACGTCTCCTGATGTACTGGCCTGTCTCCTGGTAGCGCCTCCATGCTCTGGATACTACGCTGACAGACACAGCAAACCTTCTTGCCACAGCTCGCATTGATGTGCCATCCTGGATGAGCTGCACTACCTGAGCCACTTGTGTGGGTTGTAGACTCCGTCTCATGCTACCACTAGAGTGAGAGCACCACCAGCATTCAAAAGTGACCAAAACATCAGCCAGGAAGCATAGGAACTGAGAAGTGGTCTGTGGTCACCACCTGCAGAATCACTCCTTTATTGGGGGTGTCTTGCTAATTGCCTATAATTTCCACCTTTTGTCTATTCCATTTGCACAACAGCATGTGAAATTTATTGTCAATCAGTGTTGCTTCCTAAGTGGACAGTTTGATTTCACAGAAGTGTGATTGACTTGGAGTTACATTGTGTTGTTTAAGTGTTCCCTTTATTTTTTTGAGCAGTGTATATATATATATATATATATACACTGCTCCAAAAAATAAAGGGAACACTAAAATAACACATCCTAGATCTGAATGAATGAAATATTCTTATTAAATGTTTTTTTCTTTACATAGTTGAATGTGCTGACAACAAAATCACACAAAAATGATCAATGGAAATCAAATTTATTCACCCATGGAGGTCTGGATTTGGAGTCACACTCAAAATTAAAGTGGAAAACCACACTACAGGCTGATCCAACTTTGATGTAATGTCCTTAAAACAAGTCACAATGAGGCTCAGTAGTGTGTGTGGCCTCCACGTGCCTGTATGACCTCCCTACAATGCCTGGGCATGCTCCTGATGAGGTGGCGGATGGTCTCCTGAGGGATCTCCTCCCAGACCTGGACTAAAGCATCCGCCAACTCCTGGACAGTCTGTGGTGCAACGTGGCGTTGGTGGATGGAGCGAGACACGATGTCCCAGATGTGCTCAATTGGATTCAGGTCTGGGGAACGGGCGGGCCAGTCCATAGCATCAATGCCTTCCTCTTGCAGGAACTGCTGACACACTCCAGCCACATGAGGTCTAGCATTGTCTTACATTAGGAGGAACCCAGGGCCAACCGCACCAGCATATGGTCTCACAAGGGGTCTGAGGATCTCATCTCGGTACCTAATGGCAGTCAGGCTACCTCTGGCGAGCCCATGGAGGGCTGTGCGGCCCCCCAAAGAAATGCCACCCCACACCATGACTGACCTACCGCCAAACCGGTCATGCTGGAGGATGTTGCAGGCAGCAGAACGTTCTCCACGCCGTCTCCAGACTGAGACGTCTGTCACGTGCTCAGTGTGAACCTGCCTACATCTGTGATGAGCACAGGGCGCCAGTGCGAATTTGCCAATCTTGGTGTTCTCTTTCAAATGCCAAACGTCCTGCACGGTGTTGGGCTGTAAGCACAACCCCCAACTGTGGACGTCGGGCCCGCATACCACCCTCATGGAGTCTGTTTCTGACCGTTTGAGCAGACACATGCACATTTGTGGCCTGCTGGAGGTCATTTTGCAGGGCTCTGGCAGTGCTCCTTCTGCTCCTTCTTGTACAAAGGCGGAGGTAGCGGTCCTGCTGCTGGGTTGTTGCCCTCCTACGGCCTCCTCCACATCTCCTGATGTACTGGCCTGTCTCCTGGTAGCGCCTCCATGCTCTGGACACTACGCTGACAGACACAGCAAACCTTCTTGCCACAGCTCGCATTGATGTGCCATCCTGGATGAGCTGCACTACCTGAGCCACTTGTGTGGGTTGTAGACTCCGTCTCATGCTACCACTAGAGTGAAAGCACCGCCAGCATTCAAAAGTGACCAAAACATCAGCCAGGAAGCATAGGAACTGAGAAGTGGTCTGTGGTCACCACCTGCATAACCACTCCTTTATTGGGGGTTTCTTGCTAATTGCCTATAATTTCCACCTGTTGTCTATTCTATTTGCACAACAGCATGTGATATTTATTGTCAATCAGTGTTGCTTCCTAAGTGGACAGTTTGATTTCACAGAAGTGTGATTGACTTGGAGTTACATTGTATTGTTTAAGTGTTCCCTTTATTTTTTTGAGCAGTGTATATTATTTCACCTTTATTTAACCAGGTAGGCTAGTTCAGAACATGTTCTCATTTACAACTGCGACCTGGCCAAGCTAAAGCAAAGCAGTGCGACAAAAACAACAACACAGAGTTACACATGGTATAAACAAACATACAGTCAATAACACAATAGAAAAGTCTATATACAGTGTGTGCATATTAAGTAAGATTAGGGAGGTAAGGCAATAAATAGGCCATAGTGGCGAAATAATTACAATTAACTTCTTATAGCTGAGATCCCGTTAACGGGATCGATATGACAACAGCCAGTGAAAGTGCAGGCCGCCAAATTCAAAACAACAGAAATCTCATAATTAAAATTCCTTAGACATATGTATTTTACACCATTTTAAAGATAAACTTGTTGTTAATCCCACCACAGTGTCCGATTTTCAAAAGGCTTTATGACGAAAGCACACCAAAAGATTATGTTAGGTCTGCACCTAGTCACAGAAAAACTCAGACATTTTTCCAGCCACAGAGAGGAGTCACAAAAAGCAGAAATAGAGATAAAATTAATCACTAACCTTTGATGATCTTCATCAGATGACACTCATAGGACTTCATGTTACACAATACATGTACGTTTTGTTCAACAAAGTTCATATTTATATCCAAAAATCTTAATTTACATTGGCGCGTTACGTTCAGTAATGTTTTGCCTCCAAAACATCCAGTGATTTTGCAGAGAGCCACATCAATTTACAGAAATACTCATAATAAACGTTGATAAAAGATACAAGTGTTATACATGGAACTTTAGATAAACGTCTCCTTAATGCAACCGCTGTGTCAGATTTCAAAAAAACTTTACGGAAAAAGCAGACCATGCTATAATCTGAGTACAGCGCTCAGAGACCAAATAAGCCATACAGATATCCGCCATGTTGTGGAGTCAACAGATGTCAGAAATAGCATTATAAATATTCACTTACCTTTGATGATCTGCATCAGAATGCACTCCCAGGAATCCCAGTTCCACAATAAATGTTTGTTTTGTTCGATAAAGTCCATCATTTATGTCCAAATACCTCCTTTTTGTTCACGCGTTTAGCCCAGTAATCCAAATTCATGACGCGCAGGTCAGACGAAAAGTCAAACAATTCCATTACAGTTCGTAGAAACATGTCAAACGATGTATAGAATCAATCTTTAGGATGTTTTTATCATAAATCTTCAATAATGTTCCAACCGGAGAATTCCTTTGTCTGTAGAAATGCAACGGAACACAGGTCGCTCTTACGTGAACGCGCGTAATCAGCTCATGCTCACACCTGACTCAAAGAGCTCTCTTTCTCTCATTCTTCACAGTAGAAGCATCAAACAAGGTTCTAAAGACTGACATCTAGTGGAAGCCTTAGGAAGTGCAATATGACCCAACAGACACCGTATATTGGATAGGCAAACATACAAACCTCAGATTTCCCACTTCCTGGTTAGATTTTTTCTCAGGTTTTTGCCTGCCATATTAGTTCTGTTATACTCACAGACATCATTCAAACCGTTTTAGGAACTTCATAGTGTTTTCTATCAAAACCTACTAATAATATGCATATCTTAGCCTCTGGGCCTGAGTAGTAGGCAGTTTACTCTGGGCACATTTTCATCCAAGCTACTCAATACTGCCACCCAGCCATAAGACATTTGAAGCAATTAAACACTGGAGTGATTGATGAGCAGAAGATGAATGTACAAGTAGAGATACTAGGGTGCAAAGGAGCAAAAATATAAATAAGAATATGGGGATGAGGTCGTTGGGTGGGCAATTTACAGATGGGCTATATACAGGTTCAATTATCTGTAACAATGCTCTGACAGCTGATGCTTAAAAGTTAGTGAGGGAGATATAAGTCTCCAGCTTCAGTGATTTTTGCAATTCGTTCCAGTAATTGGCAGCAGAAAACTGGAAGGAAAGGCGGCAAAAGGAGGTGCTGGCTTTGGGGGTGACCAATGAAATATACCTGCTGGGGTGCGTGCTAGGGTGGGTGCTGCTATGGTGACCAGTGAGCTGAGATAAGGCGGGGCTTTACCAAGCAAAGACTTATAGATGACCTGGAGCCAGTGGGTTTGGCAAGGAATATGAAGCGAGGGCCAGCCAACGAGAGCATACAGGTCACAATGGTGGGTAGTATACGGGGCTTTGGTGACAAAACGGATGGCACTGTGATAGACTGCATCCAATTTGCTGAGTAGAGTGTTGGAGGCTATTTTGTAAATTACATCAAAATCCATCTGTTTAAACTAGAGATATTTTTTTGCAGCTCCAGCACATCCACCAACATCTCCACTCCTCATCTGAGGTGAAAGGTCACAGAGCTGTGTTTGTCAGACCTTGAAACATTCCGAAAATGGGTCTTCTCATGAAAACATCTGTAGCGTCCGATCAGTTTGGCCTGTAAACTGTGGAAAGATGAGACTCAGGAACACATACAGGTTGGTTTGATCTAGGACACACTAACATGACCCCACTATGGAAAGGTGAGTCTCTCAGGAACACATACAGGTTGGTTTGATCTAGGACACACTAACATGACCCCACTATGGAAAGGTGAGTCTCTCAGGAACACATACAGGTTGGTTTGATCTAGGACACACTAACATGACCCCACTATGGAAAGATGAGTCTCTCAGGAACACATACAGGTTGGTTTGATCTAGGACACACTAACATGACCCCACTATGGAAAGGTGAGTCTCTCAGGAACACGTACAGGTTGGATTGATCTAGGACACACTAACATGACCCCACTATGGAAAGGTGAGTCTCTCAGGAACACGTACAGGTTGGATTGATCTAGGACACACTAACATGACCCCACTATGGAAAGGTGAGTCTCTCAGGAACATGTACAGGTTGGATTGATCTAGGACACACTAACATGACCCCACTATGGAAAGGTGAGTCTCTCAGGAACATGTACAGGTTGGATTGATCTAGGACACACTAACATGACCCCACTATGGAAAGGTGAGTCTCTCAGGAACATGTACAGGTTGTATTGATCTAGGACACACTAACATGACCCCACTATGGAAAGGTGAGTCTCTCAGGAACATGTACAGGTTGGATTGATCTAGGACACACTAACATGACCCCACTATGGAAAGGTGAGTCTCTCAGGAACATGTACAGGTTGGATTGATCTAGGACACACTAACATGACCCCACTATGGAAAGGTGAGTCTCTCAGGAACATGTACAGGTTGTATTGATCTAGGACACACTAACATGACCCCACTATGGAAAGGTGAGTCTCTCAGGAACACATACAGGTTGTATTGATCTAGGACACACTAACATGACCCCACTATGGAAAGGTGAGTCTCTCAGGAACACGTACAGGTTGTATTGATCTAGGACACACTAACATGACCCCACTATGGAAAGGTGAGTCTCTCAGGAACACGTACAGGTTGTATTGATCTAGGACACACTAACATGACCCCACTATGGAAAGGTGAGTCTCTCAGGAACACGTACAGGTTGGTTTGATCTAGGACACACTAACATGACCCCACTATGGAAAGGTGAGTCTCTCAGGAACACGTACAGGTTGGTTTGATCTAGGACGCCCACAAGCTTTACAAGACTCGTCTGAAGGTCTCCTGGTACCAGTTTAACACATTTATGGAAGTATATATGGAGATAGTTTAGTGCCAAACAATAAGGGGTGAAATACATGTAAAATAATAATATGAGTTTCCTGATCTGTCTTATAAACTCAGCAAAAAACGAAGTCCTCTTACTGTCAACTGTGTTAATTTTCAGCAAACTTAACATGTGTAAATATTTGTATGAACATAAGATTTAACAACTGAGACATAACCTGAACAAGTTCCACAGACATGTGACTAACAGAAATGGAATAATGTGTCCCTGAACAAAGTAACAAACAAAAACAAAATCAAAAGTAACCGTCAGTATCTGGTGTGGCCACCAGCCTCGTCTCCTCCTCATGGACTGCACCAGACTTGCCGGTTCTTGCTGTGAGATGTTACCCCACTCTTCCACCAAGGCACCTGCAAATTCCCAGACATTTCTGGGGGGAATGGCCCTAGCCCTCACCCTCCGATCCAACAGGTCCCAGACGTGCTCAATGGGATTGAGATCCGGGCTCTTCGCTGGCCACGGCAGAACACTGACATTCCTGTCTTGCAGGAAATCATGCACAGAACGAGCAGTATGGCTGGTGCCATTGTCATGCTGGAGGGTCATGTCAGGATGAGCCTGCAGGAAGGGTACCACATGAGGGAGGAGGATGTCTTCCTGTAACGCACAGCGTTGAGATTGCCTGCAATGACAACAAGCTTAGTCCGATGATGCTGTGACACACCGCCCCAGACCAAGACAGACCCTCCACCTCCAATCGATCCTGCTCCAGAGGACAGGCCTCGGTGTAACGCTCATTCCTTCGACAATAAACGCAAATCTGACCATCACCCCTGGTGAGACAAAAGTGCGACTCGTCAGTGAAGAGCACTTTTTGCCAGTCCTGTCTGGTCCAGCGATGGTGGGTGTGTACCCATAGGCGACGTTGTTACCGGTGATGTCTGGTGAGGACCTGCCTTACAACAGGCCTACAAGCCCTCAGTCTAACCTCTCTCAGCCTATTGCAGACAGTCTGAGCACTGATGGAGGGATTGTGCGTTCCTGGTGTAACTCGGGCAGTTGTTGTTGCCATTCTGTACCTGTCCCGCAGGTGTGATGTTCGGATGTCTACTTGAAACGTGTGGGGGATTAAATTTAACAAATTTGCTTTCGTCTGTTTTTAAAATAATTAATATCGTAGGTCCCGGTCAAGCTGAGTCGGACTAAGCGTGGAAAAGGTTATTGGTTGTGATGACATCACTGGTGAGAAGTCAGTAATGAAAAGATATTGAGTTGACTGCATGTTATTCTGTCAGCCCATCTCTGTTGACATCTGCCTCTCTCTCTCTCTCCATCTCCATATCCCCTCCTCTTCTGTCCCATAGACACATCAAGTAGTTTGGGTGTGTAGAAATACAGCTAAACCTAGGGTATGGCTAAATGGGGTGTGTAGAAATACAGCTAAACCTAGGGTATGGCTAAATGGGGTGTGTAGAAATACAGCTAAACCTAGGGTATGGCTAAATGGGATGTGTAGAAATACAGCTAAACCTAGGGTATGGCTAAATGGGGTGTGTAGAAATACAGCTAAACCTAGGGGGTATGGCTAAATGGGATGTGTATAAATACAGCTAAACCTAGGGTATGGCTAAATGGGGTGTGTATAAATCCCCCCACCAGTTGAAGCTAATTTACTGTACTTAAAATCTCTATAATACTATTTGGAGAACAGCAAAAACTAACATAAATGAATGCCCCCAGACATGAATTATCACTGCAATATTAGGTTTATATTAGGTTTAAAGGTCTGTGGAATGGATGTACAATGTACTACTCAACCTCATCATACAGAGGCTACATTGACTCATTTAGTCTACTGGTGGAACAGTACAATGAAATAGATGCATAATACACACTTCAATGCTGACTTCAAATACCCACATCAATGTGAAAGTAACCAGAGCATAAAACAGCTGACTGTGAATGTAAACTATGCCAGATAAAAATATTTTTTATATAACCTTTATGTAACTAAGCAAATCAGTTAAGAACACATTCTTATTTACAATGACGGCCTACCCCGGCCTAATCCAGACGACGCTGGGACAATTGTGCGCCGCCCTACGGGACTCCCAATCACGGCCGGATGTGATGCAGCCTGGATTCAAAGAATGAAGAATATCATGCAATACAAGATGAAAATATTCATCACTCATTCCTTTACTTGACAGTGTTAAATAATACTTGTATGTGAGAACAATACTTTTTGTAAACAAATGTTTCATTTTGGCGTTATAATAAGGTTGGTAGCAAGATGGAAAATCGTTGAGGAAATCTGTTGCAGCTCAAGTCGACTACAAAATCCACAATGCAATGCAATCTGTATGGGCTGGCTGGTAGCTAAACGTATCTACACACAATAATACCAAAGACAATATCAGCATGCGAAGTAGCTAACTAGCTGTTAAATCACCTAAACAAACTGCACTATCAATTTAGGAGTTTACAATCTCACCATATTCAACCTGCAGATCGATGTGTCTCACAGAGTGGAATCTAACATTCACAACTTCAGAAATACTTTTGAGGAGACGGGAAACGTTGCCCTTGCTACTTCATTAGGCGGCGCGGTGCATTCTGGGTGATTCTGGGACAAGGAGAGCGCTCTTTCAAGGATTGAATGGGAGTTTATTGGGTTCTAGATCAAAAACACAACATTATCATGAGTTTTGTCAAAAATAAATACAACATTACAGATATTTTCGGAGATGTGAGATAATTAACTTGCTCTCTGTAGTATCGTATAGCTTTGGAATCATGACAGTACGTACTTTTGATGAATATAGGCAGTTTCTCGACATAAAGTACATTGACTTTGAGAAGGGATTACGTGACGATTGGTTTAGCAACCGCGTGACGCAGCATGACAACGTGAACGTGATTGGTCGACAGTCCGCTGGGTGGGGCGTTATACAGGCACGCAGATCTTTAGAAATGGGAGGATCATTTGTACGTTGAAAAACGTCGTCGACCCCCTGCTATTATGTATTTGAAGTCACCCTTGTGGAGCGGTTCGTATTGTGTACTATGAAAGTGTAATTGTCTCATGTGCTTCCCAACAAAAGTGTTGCTCTGCATTCAGAGATGTTCCTTATGATGTGTGCACCCAGCTCATTTTGTATTTGCCTGTCTGCATTATTCACCAGAGAAAGGAAACATTCTGTGAATACTGAAGCATTGCATCAACAAGGTGGCTCTGATAATATTGAAACATTGTATAAATGAACGAGGCGGCTCGGAGAAACTGAAACATTTAGTATCAACAAGACAACTCTGAGAATATTCATATTGCAACATAGTAGTCAACACGGAGGCAGCAGGGCCAGTTTGTCTGTCTGATATTATTGTGTTGCCTACGCAGCATCTGGGTGCTCATTATATACTAAAAACAGCCCTACATCCACACTATAGATAAATAACTTAGCAATATTTAATGACGTTATGCAGCAATATTGATCTGTTCATCTTTTAATTCAGGAAGATGGACAAGCAACACTGATGGAGTGAGAGGTGGAAATGCATTATACCAGAGGTAGGTAGACTACAGGTAGGGATTAGGATGCAGACAGAGCAACACTGATGGAGTGAGAGGTGGAAATGCATTATACCAGAGGTAGGTAGACTACAGGTAGGGATTAGGATGCAGACAGAGCAACACTGATGGAGTGAGAGGTGGAAATGCATTATACCAGAGGTAGGTAGACTACAGGTAGGGATTAGGATGCAGACAGAGCAACACTGATGGAGTGAGAGGTGGAAATGCATTATACCAGAGGTAGGTAGACTACAGGTAGGGATTAGGATGCAGACAGAGTAACACTGATGGAGTGAGAGGTGGAAATGCATTATACCAGAGGTAGGTAGACTACAGGTAGGGATTAGGATGCAGACAGAGCAACACTGATGGAGTGAGAGGTGGAAATGCATTATACCAGAGGTAGGTAGACTACAGGTAGGGATTAGGATGCAGACAGAGGATGATGATGTAGATTTATAGGTAAGAAGTTAATTTTGGGATCAAACCACTGATACAGTACTGGACTACTAGTGGGTGTGGCGTACAGCAGGTCAGCCACCAGGGGGAGACTCGTCGAGGCCTGGTGACAGACAGAGTATACATCACGAGCCGATGGCTCCATCTGCTGGACGTGCCAGGTCTCAACGGGCTCTCCGGCCAGGACTAATTGTAGCTGACTGGGAGTTGGTGAGTAATCAGGGGCTGATTGCTCACCAGCTGTGCAAGGCCCATAGAGCTGCCAGAAGGGCAGCACACAGAGAGAGTGGGGGAGGAAAGGACTCCCGTATAGATGGGGACGGTTGCAGAGGTATGAGGCGGGAGTTTTTGTGCTGGACAGGATACAGCAAGACCCGGAGCGTAGAAGACGGTATCCCGGAGAGGGTCTCATGGGGGAGACCTATCTTTATCTTTTTGATTTATTATTTAAATAAACACCCTTGAAACCGAGCTAATCCTACTCTGTTCGTGTCTGATCTGGGTAAACGTCTTGACCAAAGTCCCTGGTCTACCACAGGGGGGAAATGGTTTTCCAAAAAGTAAAAAAATCTAATTACATTCATGTATTTTTTTGGGGGCGCCGCAGCACCCTCATAATGCCTACTTCCATCAGCTATGCTCTGTCCCCTCCCCTCCTCTCTCTCTGCTCTGCCCTCCCCTCCCCTACTTCCCTCAGCTATGCTCTGTCCCCTCCCCTCCCCTACTTCCCTCGGCTATGCTCTGTCCCCTCCCCTCCTCTCTCTCTCCTCTGCCCTCCCCACACCCCTACTTCCCTCGGCTATGCTCTGTCCCCTCCCCTCCTATCTCTCTCCTCTACCCTCTCCACCCCCTACTCCCCTCAGCTATGCTCTGTCCTCTCCCCTCCTATCTCTCTGCTCTGTCCCCTCCCCTCCTATCTCTCTGCTCTGCCCTCCCCACCCCTGCTTCCCTCGGCTATGCTCTGTCCCCTCCCCTCCTATCTCTCTGCTCTGTCCCCTCCCCTCCTCTCTCTCTCCTCTGCCCTCCCCACACCCCTACTTCCCTCGGCTATGCTCTGTCCCCTCCCCTCCTATCTCTCTCCTCTGCCCTCCCCTCCCCTACTTCCCTCGGCTATGCTCTGTCCCCTCCCCTCCTATCTCTCTCCTCTGCACTCCCCTCCCCCTACTCCCCTCAGCTATGCTCTGTCCCCTCCCCTCCTATCTCTCTCCTCTGCCCTCCCCACACCCCTACTTCCCTCAGCTATGCTCTGTCCCCTCCCCTCCTATCTCTCTCCTCTGCCCTCCCCACACCCCTACTTCCCTCAGCTATGCTCTGTCCCCTCCCCTCCTATCTCTCTCCTCTGCCCTCCCCACACCCCTACTTCCCTCAGCTATGCTCTGTCCCCTCCCCTCCTATCTCTCTCCTCTGCCCTCCCCTCCCCCTACTCCCCTCAGCTATGCTCTGTCCCCTCCCCTCCTATCTCTCTGCTCTGCCCTCCCCACACCCCTACTTCCCTCAGCTATGCTCTGTCCCCTCCCCTCCTATCTCTCTCCTCTGCCCTCCCCACACCCCTACTTCCCTCGGCTATGCTCTGTCCCCTCCCCTCCTATCTCTCGTTCTCTCTCTCTTCCTGACATGTAGCATCAGGCCTGTTGAGCTTGACTCAGGTCACAGACCTCTGGCATCGACACTCCCCCCTTCTCCTGCTCTAACATAAGACCAATATTAAACAGATACATAAAATATACTCTCATTCATTTACATAGAGACAGATACAATCAATCATTGACACACTGAATATACAACAGTCAGATGCATGACACCATCACAACTTAACTGACATTAGTGCCTGTCCCCAGATGGACAGTTAGGCTACAGTAAAGTACATTTACAGGTGATCACATCATTGTCCTGCTTTGAGACACATTTTTACTGTCTGCTTCCAGTTGCATGTTATTTTACTAGCCCTGCAAATGGTAATATATCTTACAATATCAAAACATATCTCAGTAACTGTCACAAGTGTATATCAACGTAACAGCCTCCTACCTGTGCTCCACAACAGGATGGTCAGTACCACTGCAGGTATCATATCTGTCTCTAACTGGGGCTCCACTGAGCGAAACAAGACTACTGTCATGAAGAGAGGACTGAAGTGTGGAAAATACTGCTAGGCTTTATGACTTCTCTCTCATTACGTCCTAACTTCAATGATGTGAGATAAACTTCTTAGCAACTTATCTTGGATCAGTGGTTGAACACACTACAGCAAACTGAAAAACTCCACAGGAAACTGCTGACAGAGCAGCAACGTTACACATAGTGTGTCCTATAATATCACCTCTAACTTTCTACTGCTTGAGTTCACCTCTTATAGAATATTGGCTTAATGTTCCAGCACCTCAATATAAACAGTACCAGCACCCAAAATGAGTACTGATGAGGTCTCATGTTAGAGCAGGAGAGGGGGGATGTGGTGTAGAAGCTAGAGGTCTGTTACCCAAGTCAACTCTACAGGCCTGATGCTATATGTCAGGGTCAGGCTGGGCTGGGCCAAGAGAGGAACAGGTTACTGGTTATGATGACATCACTGGTGAGAAGTCAGTGATACAAATATTTTCAGTTGATTTAAATGTTTCTCTCTCTCCCTCCTCCCATGTCTCCTTCTACCAACCCAGCACATCTAGAGCTAGTTACAACATAACCCATCACATCTAGAGCTAGTTACAACATAACCCATCACATCTAGTTACAACATAACCCATCACATCTAGTTACAACATAACCCATCACATCTAGTTACAACATAACCCATCACATCTAGTTACAACATAACCCATCACATCTAGTTACAACATAACCCAGCACATCTAGTTACAACATAACCCATCACATCTAGTTACAACATAACCCATCACATCTAGTTACAACATAACCCAGCACATCTAGTTACAACATAACCCAGCACATCTAGTTACAACATAACCCAGCACATCTAGTTACAACATAACCCATCACATCTAGTTACAACATAACCCAGCACATCTAGTTACAACATAACCCATCACATCTAGTTACAACATAACCCAGCACATCTAGTTACAACATAACCCATCACATCTAGTTACAACATAACCCAGCACATCTAGTTACAACATAACCCAGCACATCTAGTTACAACATAACCCAGCACATCTAGTTACATCTAGTTACAACATAACCCATCACATCTAGTTACAACATAACCCAGCACATCTAGTTACAACATAACCCATCACATCTAGTTACAACATAACCCATCACATCTAGTTACAACATAACCCAGCACATCTAGTTACAACATAACCCAGCACATCTAGTTACAACTAGTTACAATATAACCCATCACATCTAGTTACAACATAACCCAGCACATCTAGTTACAACATAACCCATCACATCTAGTTACAACATAACCCATCACATCTAGTTACAACATAACCCAGCACATCTAGTTACAACATAACCCAGCACATCTAGTTACAACTAGTTACAATATAACCCATCACATCTAGTTACAACATAACCCATCACATCTAGTTACAACATAACCCAGCACATCTAGTTACAACATAACCCATCACATCTAGTTACAACATAACCCATCACATCTAGTTACAACATAACCCAGCACATCTAGTTACAACATAACCCATCACATCTAGTTACAACATAACCCATCACATCTAGTTACAACATAACCCAGCACATCTAGTTACAACATAACCCATCACATCTAGTTACAACATAACCCATCACATCTAGTTACAACATAACCCATCACATCTAGTTACAACATAACCCATCACATCTAGTTACAACATAACCCATCACCTCTAGTTACAACATAACCCATCACATCTAGTTACAACATAACCCAGCACATCTAGTTACAACATAACCCATCACATCTAGTTACAACATAACCCATCACATCTAGTTACAACATAACCCAGCACATCTAGTTACAACTAGTTACAATATAACCCATCACATCTAGTTACAACAAAACCCATCACATCTAGTTACAACATAACCCAGCACATCTAGTTACAACATAACCCATCACATCTAGTTACAACATAACCCATCACATCTAGTTACAACATAACCCATCACATCTAGTTACAACATAACCCAGCACATCTAGTTACAACATAACCCAGCACATCTAGTTACAACATAACCATCACATCTAGTTACAACATAACCCATCACATCTAGTTACAACATAACCCATCACATCTAGTTACAACATAACCCATCACATCTAGTTACAACATAACCCATCACATCTAGTTACAACATAACCCATCACATCTAGTTACAACATAACCCATCACATCTAGTTACAACATAACCCATCACATCTAGTTACAACATAACCCAGCACATCTAGTTACAACATAACCCAGCACATCTAGTTACAACATAACCCATCACATCTAGTTACAACATAACCCAGCACATCTAGTTACAACATAACCCAGCACATCTAGTTACAACAACATAACCCAGCACATCTAGTTACAACATAACCCAGCACATCTAGTTACAACATAACCCATCACATCTAGTTACAACATAACCCATCACATCTAGTTACAACATAACCCAGCACATCTAGTTACAACTAGTTACAATATAACCCATCACATCTAGTTACAACATAACCCAGCACATCTAGTTACAACATAACCCATCACATCTAGTTACAACATAACCCATCACATCTAGTTACAACATAACCCATCACATCTAGTTACAACATAACCCAGCACATCTAGTTACAACATAACCCATCACATCTAGTTACAACATAACCCAGCACATCTAGTTACAACATAACCCAGCACATCTAGTTACAACATAACCCATCACATCTAGTTACAACATAACCCATCACATCTAGTTACAACATAACCCAGCACATCTAGTTACAACATAACCCAGCACATCTAGTTACAACATAACCCATCACATCTAGTTACAACATAACCCAGCACATCTAGTTACAACATAACCCAGCACATCTAGTTACAACATAACCCAGCACATCTAGTTACAACATAACCCATCACATCTAGTTACAACATAACCCATCACATCTAGTTACAACATAACCCAGCACATCTAGTTACAACATAACCCAGCACATCTAGTTACAACATAACCCATCACATCTAGTTACAACATAACCGAGAAGTCAGTGAATAAAAGATGAAGGGGAGAGGAAGGAGAAGAGGAGAGGGGGAGAAAAGAGGAGAGAGAGAAGAGGAGGATGGGAGAAAGGGAGAGGAGAGGGAGGAGAGGTGGAGAAAAGAGGAGAGAGAGAAGAGGAGGATGGGAGAAAGGGGAGAGGAGAGGAGAGGAGAGGAGAGGAGAGGAGAGGAGAGGAGAGGAGAGGAGAGGAGAGGGGGAGAAAAGAGGAGAGGAGAAAAGAGGAGAGAGAGAAGAGGAGGATGGGAGAAAGGGAGAGGAGGTACTGTTTGTCTCCCACCGTTCCACTCAGAGGACTCTACCTTCTGTTATCAAGTGGGCGTTAACATTATATTTAGTTTACCAGTCATTTCAGTGAAGGGAACAAGTGCACACTTCAGGAGAAAGGAGATAATTGGGGCAATGCTTCTCTTTAGTCTTCAGTCCTGCGTCTGTGACACCAGATTACCACCTAGTGGCCATAAGAGGAACTGTCCTGTCAGTGTGTTTTTACTGCTGGCTCAAAACAACACATGACCTGCATACAGGATATGATTCATGTGTGAGTACTAAAAGCATATGAATATAGTATATTATAGTATATTTATTATATATGTGGGTCTGATAAGTAAACACTCTTAATGTTTGCTGTTTTATCACACAGAAGAACATTGGACACTATGTAACCAAACACATGTGAAACCTCATGATATGAGTGATAAGAAGTGTTTAAAAAGGTGAGTTCTGAACCCTGTAGACTACTGCACTACTTCTGAAGAAGACCAGAGTCATTTCAGAATGAAGACTGCTATAGTTCTGACGGTGTTGCTGTTCTGTCTGTCTGGGGCCTGGACTCAGGGAGAGAGTGGAGGGGTGACTAGTAGTTCTGTCTGTCTGCCTGTCTGTCTGGGGCCTGGACTCAGGGAGAGAGTGGAGGGGTGACTAGTAGTTCTGTCTGTCTGTCTGGGGCCTGGACTCAGGGAGAGAGTGGAGGGGTGACTAGTAGTTCTGTCTGTCTGGGGCATGGACTCAGGGAGAGAGTGGAGGGGTGACTAGTAGTTCTGTCTGTCTGTCTGTCTGGGGCATGGACTCAGGGAGAGAGTGGAGGGGTGACTAGTAGTTCTGTCTGTCTGTCTGTCTGGGGCCTGGACTCAGGGAGAGAGTGGAGGGGTGACTAGTAGTTCTGTCTGTCTGTCTGTCTGTCTGTCTGTCTGTCTGTCTGTCTGTCTGTCTGTCTGTCTGTCTGTCTGTCTGTCTGTCTGTGGCCTGGACTCAGGGAGAGAGTGGAGGGGGTCCGTGTGTGTGTGTGTGTGTGCGTGTGTGTGTGTGTGTGTGTGTGTGTGTGTGTGTGTGTGTGTGTGTGTGTGTGTGTGTGTGTGGGGGGGGGGGGGGGGGGTCGGGTCGGTCGGATCAAATGTATTTATAAAGCCCTTCTTACATCAGCTGATATCTCAAAGTGCTGTACAGAAACCCAGCCTAAAACCCCAAACAGTAAGCAATGCAGGTGTAGAAGCACGGTGGCTAGGAAAAACTCCCTAGAATAGCCAGAACCTAGGAAGAAACCTAGAGTAGAACCAGGCTATGAGGGGTGGCTAGTCCTCTTCTGGCTGTGCAGGGTGGAGATAATAACAGAACATGGCCAAGATGTTCAAACGTTCATAGATGACCAGCAGGGTCAAATAATAATAACCACAGTGGTTGTAGTGGGTGCAACAGGTCAGCACCTCATGAGAAAATGTCAGTTGGCTTTTCATAGCCGATCATTCAGAGTTTCTCTACCGCTCCTGCTGTCTCTAGAGAGTTGAAAACAGCAGGTCTGGGACAGGTAGCACGTCCGGTGAACAGGTCAGGGTTCCATAGCCGCAGGCAGAACAGTTGAAACTGGAGCAGCAGCACGGCCAGGTGGACTAGGGACAGCAAGGAGTCATCAGACCAGGTAGTCCTGAGGCATGGTCCTAGGGCTCAGGTCCTCCAAGAGAGAGAAAAAGAGAGAAAGAAAGAGAGAATTAGAGAGAGCATACTTAAATTCACACAGGACACCGGATAAGACAGCAGAAATACTCCAGATATAACAGACTGACCCTAGCCCCTCGACACATAAACTACTGCAGCATAAATACTGGAGGCTGAGACAGGAGCGGTCGGGAGACACTGTGGCCCCATCCGACGATACCCCCATACAGGGCAAAACAGGCAGGATATAACTGCCAATGTTCTGTCTGTCTGCCAGCCAGCCAGCCAGCCAGCCAGCCAGCCAGCCAGCCATCTGCAGTATATACACTAAATCACCAAAAGTATGTGGACACCTGCTGTTCAAACATCTCAATCCAAAATCATGGGTATTAATATGGAGTTGGTCCCCCCGTTGCTGCTATAACAGCCTCCACTCTTCTGGGAAGGCTTTCCACTAGATGTTGGAACATTTCTGCGGGGACTTGCTTCCATTTAGCCACAACAGCATTAGTGAGGTCGGGCACTGATGTTGGGCGATTAGGCCTGGCTCGTAGTCAGCGTTTCCAATTCATCCCAAAGGTGTTTGACGTCGTTGAGGTCAGGGCTTTGTGAAGTTCTTCCACACCAATCTCAACTAACCATTCATGTATGGAACTCGCTTTATCGCACGGGGCATTGTCATGCTGAAACAGGAAAGGGCCTTCCCCAAACTGTTGCCACAAAGTTGGAAGCACAGATTCTTCTAGAATGTCATTGTATGCTGTAGCATTAAGATTTCCCTTCACTGGAACTAAGGGGCCCAAACCATGAAAAACAGCCCCAGACCATTATTCCTCCTCCACCAAACTTTACAGTTGGCATGATGCATTGGGGCAGGTAGCATTCTCATGGCATCCTACTGGACACACATGGGTTAATAATACATAGACAACATCGGTCTGATCTTGTGAAGGTTACTGGACACACATGGGTTAATAATACATAGACAACATCAGTCTGATCTGGTGAAGGTTACTGGACACACATGGGTTAATAATACATAGACAACATCGGTCTGATCTTGTGAAGGATACTGGACACACATGGGTTAATAATACATAGACAACATCAGTCTGATCTTGTGAAGGATACTGGACACACATGGGTTAATAATACATAGACAACATCGGTCTGATCTTGTGAAGGATACTGGACACACATGGGTTAATAATACATAGACAACATCAGTCTGATCTTGTGAAGGCTACTGGACACACATGGGTTAATAATACATAGACAACATCGGTCTGATCTTGTGAAGGTTACTGGACACACATGGGTTAATAATACATAGACAACATCGGTCTGATCTTGTGAAGGTTACTGGACACACATGGGTTAATAATACATAGACAACATCGGTCTGATCTTGTGAAGGTTACTGGACACACATGGGTTAATAATACATAGACAACATCGGTCTGAACTTGTGAAGGCTACTGGACACACATGGGTTAATAATACATAGACAACATCAGTCTGATCTTGTGAAGGATACTGGACACACATGGGTTAATAATACATAGACAACATCAGTCTGATCTTGTGAAGGTTACTGGACACACATGGGTTAATAATACATAGACAACATCGGTCTGATCTGGTGAAGGTTACTGGACACACATGGGTTAATAATACATAGACAACATCGGTCTGATCTTGTGAAGGCTACTGGACACACATGGGTTAATAATACAGAGACATCAGTCTGATCTTGTGAAGGCTACTGGACACACATGGGTTAATAATACATAGACAACATCGGTCTGATCTTGTGAAGGCTACTGGACACACATGGGTTAATATACATAGACAACATCGGTCTGATCTTGTGAAGGTTACTGGACACACATGGGTTAATAATACATAGACAACATCGGTCTGATCTTGTGAAGGTTACTGGACACACATGGGTTAATAATACATAGACAACATCAGTCTGATCTTGTGAAGGCTACTGGACACACATGGGTTAATAATACATAGACAACATCAGTCTGATCTTGTGAAGGTTACTGGACACACATGGGTTAATAATACATAGACAACATCGGTCTGATCTTGTGAAGGATACTGGACACACATGGGTTAATAATACATAGACAACATCAGTCTGATCTTGTGAAGGCTACTGGACACACATGGGTTAATAATACATAGACAACATCAGTCTGATCTTGTGAAGGCTACTGGACACACATGGGTTAATAATACATAGACAACATCAGTCTGATCTTGTGAAGGCTACTGGACACACATGGGTTAATAATACATAGACAACATCAGTCTGATCTTGTGAAGGCTACTGGACACACATGGGTTAATAATACATAGACAACATCAGTCTGATCTTGTGAAGGCTACTGGACACACATGGGTTAATAATACATAGACAACATCAGTCTGATCTTGTGAAGGCTACTGGACACACATGGGTTAATAATACATAGACAACATCAGTCTGATCTTGTGAAGGCTACTGGACACACATGGGTTAATAATACATAGACAACATCAGTCTGATCTTGTGAAGGCTACTGGACACACATGGGTTAATAATACATAGACAACATCAGTCTGATCTTGTGAAGGCTACTGGACACACATGGGTTAATAATACATAGACAACATCAGTCTGATCTTGTGAAGGCTACTGGACACACATGGGTTAATAATACATAGACAACATCAGTCTGATCTTGTGAAGGCTACTGGACACACATGGGTTAATAATACATAGACAACATCAGTCTGATCTTGTGAAGGCTACTGGACACACATGGGTTAATAATACATAGACAACATCGGTCTGATCTTGTGAAGGTTACTGGACACACATGGGTTAATAATACATAGACAACATCGGTCTGATCTTGTGAAGGTTACTGGACACACATGGGTTAATAATACATAGACAACATCGGTCTGATCTTGTGAAGGTTACTGGACACACATGGGTTAATAATACATAGACAACATCAGTCTGATCTTGTGAAGGTTACTGGACACACATGGGTTAATAATACATAGACAACATCGGTCTGATCTTGTGAAGGATACTGGACACACATGGGTTAATAATACATAGACAACATCAGTCTGATCTTGTGAAGGATACTGGACACACATGGGTTAATAATACAGAGACATCAGTCTGATCTTGTGAAGGCTACTGGACACACATGGGTTAATAATACATAGACAACATCGGTCTGAACTTGTGAAGGCTACTGGACACACATGGGTTAATAATACATAGACATCAGTCTGATCTTGTGAAGGCTACTGGACACACATGGGTTAATAATACATAGACAACATCAGTCTGATCTTGTGAAGGATACTGGACACACATGGGTTAATAATACATAGACATCAGTCTGATCTTGTGAAGGCTACTGGACACACATGGGTTAATAATACATAGACAACATCGGTCTGATCTTGTGAAGGTTACTGGACACACATGGGTTAATGATACATAGACAACATCAGTCTGATCTGGTGAAGGTTACTGGACACACATGGGTTAATAATACATAGACAACATCAGTCTGATCTTGTGAAGGCTACTGGACACACATGGGTTAATAATACATAGACAACATCGGTCTGATCTTGTGAAGGTTACTGGACACACATGGGTTAATGATACATAGACAACATCGGTCTGATCTTGTGAAGGTTACTGGACACACATGGGTTAATAATACATAGACAACATCGGTCTGATCTTGTGAAGGATACTGGACACACATGGGTTAATAATACATAGACAACATCGGTCTGATCTTGTGAAGGCTACTGGACACACATGGGTTAATAATACATAGACAACATCAGTCTGATCTTGTGAAGGCTACTGGACACACATGGGTTAATAATACATAGACAACATCAGTCTGATCTTGTGAAGGATACTGGACACACATGGGTTAATAATACATAGACAACATCGGTCTGATCTTGTGAAGGCTACTGGACACACATGGGTTAATAATACATAGACAACATCGGTCTGATCTTGTGAAGGTTACTGGACACACATGGGTTAATAATACATAGACAACATCGGTCTGATCATGTGAAGGCTACTGGACACACATGGGTTAATAATACATAGACAACATCAGTCTGATCTTGTGAAGGCTACTGGACACACATGGGTTAATAATACATAGACAACATCGGTCTGATCTTGTGAAGGTTACTGGACACACATGGGTTAATAATACATAGACAACATGGTCTGATCTTGTGAAGGTTACTGGACACACATGGGTTAATAATACATAGACAACATCGGTCTGATCTTGTGAAGGTTACTGGACACACATGGGTTAATAATACATAGACAACATCGGTCTGATCTTGTGAAGGTTACTGGACACACATGGGTTAATAATACATAGACAACATCGGTCTGATCTTGTGAAGGTTACTGGACACACATGGGTTAATAATACATAGACAACATCGGTCTGATCTTGTGAAGGTTACTGGACACACATGGGTTAATAATACATAGACAACATCAGTCTGATCTTGTGAAGGTTACTGGACACACATGGGTTAATAATACATAGACAACATCGGTCTGATCTTGTGAAGGATACTGGACACACATGGGTTAATAATACATAGACAACATCAGTCTGATCTTGTGAAGGATACTGGACACACATGGGTTAATAATACAGAGACATCAGTCTGATCTTGTGAAGGCTACTGGACACACATGGGTTAATAATACATAGACAACATCGGTCTGAACTTGTGAAGGCTACTGGACACACATGGGTTAATAATACATAGACATCAGTCTGATCTTGTGAAGGCTACTGGACACACATGGGTTAATAATACATAGACAACATCAGTCTGATCTTGTGAAGGATACTGGACACACATGGGTTAATAATACATAGACATCAGTCTGATCTTGTGAAGGCTACTGGACACACATGGGTTAATAATACATAGACAACATCGGTCTGATCTTGTGAAGGTTACTGGACACACATGGGTTAATGATACATAGACAACATCAGTCTGATCTGGTGAAGGTTACTGGACACACATGGGTTAATAATACATAGACAACATCAGTCTGATCTTGTGAAGGCTACTGGACACACATGGGTTAATAATACATAGACAACATCGGTCTGATCTTGTGAAGGTTACTGGACACACATGGGTTAATGATACATAGACAACATCGGTCTGATCTTGTGAAGGTTACTGGACACACATGGGTTAATAATACATAGACAACATCGGTCTGATCTTGTGAAGGATACTGGACACACATGGGTTAATAATACATAGACAACATCGGTCTGATCTTGTGAAGGCTACTGGACACACATGGGTTAATAATACATAGACAACATCAGTCTGATCTTGTGAAGGCTACTGGACACACATGGGTTAATAATACATAGACAACATCAGTCTGATCTTGTGAAGGATACTGGACACACATGGGTTAATAATACATAGACAACATCGGTCTGATCTTGTGAAGGCTACTGGACACACATGGGTTAATAATACATAGACAACATCGGTCTGATCTTGTGAAGGTTACTGGACACACATGGGTTAATAATACATAGACAACATCGGTCTGATCATGTGAAGGCTACTGGACACACATGGGTTAATAATACATAGACAACATCAGTCTGATCTTTTGAAGGCTACTGGACACACATGGGTTAATAATACATAGACAACATCGGTCTGATCTTGTGAAGGTTACTGGACACACATGGGTTAATAATACATAGACAACATGGTCTGATCTTGTGAAGGTTACTGGACACACATGGGTTAATAATACATAGACAACATCGGTCTGATCTTGTGAAGGTTACTGGACACACATGGGTTAATAATACATAGACAACATCGGTCTGATCTTGTGAAGGTTACTGGACACACATGGGTTAATAATACATAGACAACATCGGTCTGATCTTGTGAAGGATACTGGACACACATGGGTTAATAATACATAGACAACATCAGTCTGATCTTGTGAAGGCTACTGGACACACATGGGTTAATAATACATAGACAACATCGGTCTGATCTTGTGAAGGTTACTGGACACACATGGGTTAATAATACATAGACAACATGGTCTGATCTTGTGAAGGTTACTGGACACACATGGGTTAATAATACATAGACAACATCGGTCTGATCTTATGAAGGTTACTGGACACACATGGGTTAATAATACATAGACAACATCGGTCTGATCTTGTGAAGGTTACTGGACACACATGGGTTAATAATACATAGACAACATTGGTCTGATCTTGTGAAGGATACTGGACACACATGGGTTAATAATACATAGACAACATCGGTCTGATCTTGTGAAGGCTACTGGACACACATGGGTTAATAATACATAGACAACATCAGTCTTATCTTGTGAAGGATACTGGACACACATGGGTTAATAATACATAGACAACATCGGTCTGATCTTGTGAAGGATACTGGACACACATGGGTTAATAATACATAGACAACATCGGTCTGATCTTGTGAAGGATACTGGACACACATGGGTTAATAATACATAGACAACATCGGTCTGATCTTGTGAAGGCTACTGGACACACATGGGTTAATAATACATAGACAACATCGGTCTGATCTTGTGAAGGATACTGGACACACATGGGTTAATAATACATAGACAACATCGGTCTGATCTTGTGAAGGCTACTGGACACACATGGGTTAATAATACCTAGACAACATCAGTCTGATCTTGTGAAGGATACTGGACACACATGGGTTAATAATACATAGACAACATCAGTCTGATCTTGTGAAGGATACTGGACACACATGGGTTAATAATACATAGACAAAATCAGTCTGATCTTGTGAAGGATACTGGACACACATGGGTTAATAATACATAGACAACATCAGTCTGATCTTGTGAAGGATACTGGACACACATGGGTTAATAATACATAGACAACATCAGTCTGATCTTGTGAAGGTTACTGGACACACATGGGTTAATAATACATAGACAACATCGGTCTGATCTTGTGAAGGTTACTGGACACACATGGGTTAATAATACATAGACAACATCGGTCTGATCTTGTGAAGGATACTGGACACACATGGGTTAATAATACATAGACAACATCGGTCTGATCTTGTGAAGGATACTGGACACACATGGGTTAATAATACATAGACAACATCGGTCTGATCTTGTGAAGGCTACTGGACACACATGGGTTAATAATACATAGACAACATCGGTCTGATCTTGTGAAGGTTACTGGACACACATGGGTTAATAATACATAGACAACATCGGTCTGATCTTGTGAAGGATACTGGACACACATGGGTTAATAATACATAGACAACATCGGTCTGATCTTGTGAAGGCTACTGGACACACATGGGTTAATAATACATAGACAACATCGGTCTGATCTTGTGAAGGATACTGGACACACATGGGTTAATAATACATAGACAACATCGGTCTGATCTTGTGAAGGATACTGGACACACATGGGTTAATAATACATAGACAACATCGGTCTGATCTTGTGAAGGCTACTGGACACACATGGGTTAATAATACATAGACAACATCGGTCTGATCTTGTGAAGGATACTGGACACACATGGGTTAATAATACATAGACAACATCAGTCTGATCTTGTGAAGGTTACTGGACACACATGGGTTAATAATACATAGACAACATCGGTCTGATCTTGTGAAGGCTACTGGACACACATGGGTTAATAATACATAGACAACATCGGTCTGATCTTGTGAAGGATACTGGACACACATGGGTTAATAATACATAGACAACATCGGTCTGATCTTGTGAAGGCTACTGGACACACATGGGTTAATAATACATAGACAACATCGGTCTGATCTTGTGAAGGTTACTGGACACACATGGGTTAATAATACATAGACAACATCGGTCTGATCTTGTGAAGGATACTGGACACACATGGGTTAATAATACATAGACAACATCGGTCTGATCTTGTGAAGGTTACTGGACACACATGGGTTAATAATACATAGACAACATCGGTCTGATCTTGTGAAGGTTACTGGACACACATGGGTTAATAATACATAGACAACATCGGTCTGATCTTGTGAAGGATACTGGACACACATGGGTTAATAATACATAGACAACATCGGTCTGATCTTGTGAAGGATACTGGACACACATGGGTTAATAATACATAGACAACATCGGTCTGATCTTGTGAAGGTTACTGGACACACATGTGATAATAATACATAGACAACATCGGTCTGATCTTGTGAAGGCTACTGGACACACATGGGTTAATAATACATAGACAACATGGTCTGATCTTGTGAAGGATACTGGACACACATGGGTTAATAATACATAGACAACATCGGTCTGATCTTGTGAAGGCTACTGGACACACATGGGTTAATAATACATAGACAACATCGGTCTGATCTTGTGAAGGATACTGGACACACATGGGTTAATAATACATAGACAACATCAGTCTGATCTTGTGAAGGTTACTGGACACACATGGGTTAATAATACATAGACAACATCGGTCTGATCTTGTGAAGGATACTGGACACACATGGGTTAATAATACATAGACAACATCAGTCTGATCTTGTGAAGGCTACTGGACACACATGGGTTAATAATACATAGACAACATCAGTCTGATCTTGTGAAGGTTACTGGACACACATGGGTTAATAATACATAGACAACATCGGTCTGATCTTGTAAAGACCTTTGGACAGGAACATTAGATAATCAGTTATAGACACATTTACATTTACATTTACATTTAAGTCATTTAGCAGACGCTCTTATCCAGAGCGACTTACAAATTGGTGCATTCACCTTATGATATCCAGTGGAACAACCACTTTACAATAGTGCATCTAACTCTTTTAAGGGGGGGGAGGGGGGGGTTAGAAGGATTACTTTATCCTATCCTAGGTATTCCTTAAAGAGGTGGGGTTTCAGGTGTCTCCGGAAGGTGGTGATTGACTCCGCTGACCTGGCGTCGTGAGTGAGTTTGTTCCACCATTGGGGTGCCAGAGCAGCGAACAGTTTTGACTGGGCTGAGCGGGAACTGTACTTCCTCAGAGGTAGGGAGGCGAGCAGGCCAGAGGTGGATGAACGCAGTGCCCTTGTTTGGGTGTAGGGCCTGATCAGAGCCTGAAGGTACGGAGGTGCCGTTCCCCTCACAGCTCCGTAGGCAAGCACCATGGTCTTGTAGCGGATGCGAGCTTCAACTGGAAGCCAGTGGAGAGAGCGGAGGAGCGGGGTGACGTGAGAGAACTTGGGAAAGTTGAACACCAGACGGGCTGCGGCGTTCTGGATGAGTTGTAGGGGTTTAATGGCACAGGCAGGGAGCCCAGCCAACAGCGAGTTGCAGTAATCCAGACGGGAGATGACAAGTGCCTGGATTAGGACCTGCGCCGCTTCCTGTGTGAGGTAGGGTCGTACTCTACGGATGTTGTAGAGCAGGGGTGTCAAACTCATTCCACGGAGGGCCTAGTGTCTGCAGGTTTTTGGTTTTTCCTTTCAATAAAGCCCTAGACAACCAGGTGTGGGGAGTTCCTAACTAATTAGTGATGTTAATTCATCAATCAAGTACAAGGGAGGAGCGAAAACCCGCAGACACTCGGCCCCCCGTGGAATGAGTTTGACACCTGTGTTGTAGAGCATGAACCTACAGGAACGGGCCACCGCCTTGATGTTAGTTGAGAACGACAGGGTGTTGTCCAGGATCACGCCAAGGTTCTTAGCACTCTGGGAGGAGGACACAATGGAGTTGTCAACCGTGATGGCGAGATCATGGAACGGGCAGTCCTTCCCCGGGAGGAAGAGCAGCTCCGTCTTGCCGAGGTTCAGCTTGAGGTGGTGATCCGTCATCCACACTGATATGTCTGCCAGACATGCAGAGATGCGATTCACCACCTGGTTATCAGAGGGGGGAAAGGAGAAGATTAATTGTGTGTCGTCTGCATAGCAATGATAGGAGAGACCATGTGAGGATATGACAGAGCCAAGTGACTTGGTGTATAGCGAGAATAGGAGAGGGCCTAGAACAGAGCCCTGGGGGACACCAGTGGTGAGAGCACGTGGTGCGGAGACAGATTCTCGCCACGCCACCTGGTAGGAGCGACCTGTCAGGTAGGACGCAATCCAAGCGTGGACCTTGCCGGAGATGCCCAGCTCGGAGAGGGTGGAGAGGAGGATCTGATGGTTCACAGTATCAAAGGCAGCCGATAGGTCTAGAAGGATGAGAGCAGAGGAGAGAGAGTTAGCTTTAGCAGTGCGGAGCGCCTCCGTGACACAGAGAAGAGCAGTCTCAGTTGAATGACTAGTCTTGAAACCTGACTGATTTGGATCAAGAAGGTCATTCTGAGAGAGATAGCAGGAGAGCTGGCCAAGGACGGCACGTTCAAGAGTTTTGGAGAGAAAAGAAAGAAGGGATACTGGTCTGTAGTTATTGACATCAGAGGGATCGAGTGTAGGTTTTTTGTAGGAGTGTGCATGTCACCACCAATAGAATATATGCCCCAATATCTGAGCCAATAAGAGAATGGAAACTAAGCAAGACAACACGATTCATAAAGTGGAGTGACAATGTTATGTAAGGATCAGACTGTATAGACTATATTACATAGTTAGTGTATTATTGGGGCGGCAGGGTAGTGGTTAGAATGTTATGTAAGGGTCAGACTGTATAGACTATATTACATGTATTTAGTGTATTATTGGGGCGGCAGGGTAGCCTAGTGGTTAGAATTTTATGTAAGGGTCAGACTGTATAGACTATATTACATGTATTTAGTGTATTATTGGGGCGGCAGGGTAGCCTAGTGGTTAGAATGTTATGTAAGGATCAGACTGTATAGACTATATTACATGTATTTAGTGTATTATTGGGGTGGCAGGGTAGTGGTTAGAATGTTATGTAAGGATCAGACTGTATAGGCTATATTACATGTATTTAGTGTATTATTGGGGCGGCAGGGTAGCCTAGTGGTTAGAATTTTATGTAAGGGTCAGACTGTATAGACTATATTACATGTATTTAGTGTATTATTGGGGCGGCAGGGTAGCCTAGTGGTTAGAATGTTATGTAAGGATCAGACTGTATAGACTATATTACATGTATTTAGTGTATTATTAGGGTGGCAGGGTAGTGGTTAGAATGTTATGTAAGGATCAGACTGTATAGACTATATTACATGTATTTAGTGTATTATTGGGCGGCAGGGTAGTGGTTAGAATGTTATGTAAGGATCAGACTGTATAGACTATATTACATGTATATAGTGTATTATTGGGGGGGCAGGGTAGCCTAGTGGTTAGAATGTTATGTAAGGATCAGACTGTATAGACTATATTACATGTATTTAGTGTATTATTGGGGCAGCAGGGTAGCCTAGTGGTTAGAATGTTATGTAAGGATCAGACTGTATAGACTATATTACATGTATTTAGTGTATTATTGGGGTGGCAGGGTAGTGGTTAGAATGTTATGTAAGGATCAGACTGTATAGACTATATTACATGTATTTAGTGTATTATTGGGGCGGCAGACTAGTGGTTAGAATGTTATGTAAGGATCAGACTGTATAGACTATATTACATGTATTTAGTGTATTATTGGGGTGGCAGGGTAGTGGTTAGAATGTTATGTAAGGATCAGACTGTATAGACTATATTACATGTATTTAGTGTATTATTGAGGCGGCAGGGTAGTGGTTAGAATGTTATGTAAGGATCAGACTGTATAGACTATATTACATGTATTTAGTGTATTATTGGGGCGGCAGGGTAGCCTAGTGGTTAGAATGTTATGTAAGGATCAGACTGTATAGACTATATTACATGTATTTAGTGTATTATTGGGGCAGCAGGGTAGCCTAGTGGTTAGAATGTTATGTAAGGATCAGACTGTATAGACTATATTACATGTATTTAGTGTATTATTGGGGCGGCAGGGTAGCCTAGTGGTTAGAATGTTATGTAAGGATCAGACTGTATAGACTATATTACATGTATTTAGTGTATTATTGGGGTGGCAGGGTAGTGGTTAGAATGTTATGTAAGGATCAGACTGTATAGACTATATTACATGTATTTAGTGTATTATTGGGGCAGCAGGGTAGCCTAGTGGTTAGAATGTTATGTAAGGATCAGACTGTATAGACTATATTACATGTATTTAGTGTATTATTGGGGTGGCAGGGTAGTGGTTAGAATGTTATGTAAGGATCAGACTGTATAGACTATATTACATGTATTTAGTGTATTATTGGGGTGGCAGGGTAGTGGTTAGAATGTTATGTAAGGATCAGACTGTATAGACTATATTACATGTATTTAGTGTATTATTGGGGCGGCAGGGTAGTGGTTAGAGTGTTATGTAAGGATCAGACTGTATAGGCTATATTACATGTATTTAGTGTATTATTGGGGCGGCAGGGTAGTGGTTAGAGTGTTATGTAAGGATCAGACTGTATAGACTATATTACATGTATTTAGTGTATTATTGGGCGGCAGGGTAGTGGTTAGAATGTTATGTAAGGATCAGACTGTATAGACTATATTACATGTATTTAGTGTATTATTGGGGCGGCAGGGTAGCCTAGTGGTTAGAATATTATGTAAGGATCAGACTGTATAGGCTATATTACATGTATTTAGTGTATTATTGGGGTGGCAGGGTAGTGGTTAGAATGTTATGTAAGGATCAGACTGTATAGACTATATTACATGTATATAGTGTATTATTGGGGCGGCAGGGTAGCCTAGTGGTTAGAATGTTATGTAAGGATCAGACTGTATAGACTATATTACATGTATTTAGTGTATTATTGGGGCGGCAGGGTAGCCTAGTGGTTAGAATGTTATGTAAGGATCAGACTGTATAGGCTATATTACATGTATTTAGTGTATTATTGGGGCGGCAGGGTAGTGGTTAGAATGTTATGTAAGGATCAGACTGTATAGACTATATTACATGTATTTAGTGTATTATTGGGGCGGCAGGGTAGTGGTTAGAATGTTATGTAAGGATCAGACTGTATAGACTATATTACATGTATTTAGTGTATTATTGGGGCGGCAGGGTAGTGGTTAGAATGTTATGTAAGGATCAGACTGTATAGACTATATTACATGTATTTAGTGTATTATTGGGGCAGCAGGGTAGCCTAGTGGTTAGAATGTTATGTAAGGATCAGACTGTATAGACTATATTACATGTATATAGTGTATTATTGGGCGGCAGGGTAGCCTAGTGGTTAGAATGTTATGTAAGGATCAGACTGTATAGACTATATTACATGTATTTAGTGTATTATTGGGGTGGCAGGGTAGTGGTTAGAATGTTATGTAAGGATCAGACTGTATAGGCTATATTACATGTATATAGTGTATTATTGGGGTGGCAGGGTAGTGGTTAGAATGTTATGTAAGGATCAGACTGTATAGACTATATTACATGTATTTAGTGTATTACTGGGGCGGCAGGGTAGACTAGTGGTTAGAATGTTATGTAAGGATCAGACTGTATAGACTATATTAATGTATTTAGTGTATTATTGGGGCGGCAGGGTAGTGGTTAGAATGTTATGTAAGGATCAGACTGTATAGACTATATTACATGTATTTAGTGTATTATTGGGGCGGTAGCCTAGTGGTTAGAATGTTATGTAAGGGTCAGACTGTATAGGCTATATTACATGTATTTAGTGTATTATTGGGGCGGCAGGGTAGCCTAGTGGTTAGAATGTTATGTAAGGATCAGACTGTATAGACTATATTACATGTATTTAGTGTATTATTGGGGTGGCAGGGTAGTGGTTAGAATGTTATGTAAGGATCAGACTGTATAGACTATATTACATGTATTTAGTGTATTATTGGGGCAGCAGGGTAGCCTAGTGGTTAGAGTGTTATGTAAGGATCAGACTGTATAGGCTATATTACATGTATTTTGTGTATTATTGGGGCGGCAGGGTAGCCTAGTGGTTAGAATGTTATGTAAGGATCAGACTGTATAGACTATATTACATGTATTTAGTGTATTATTGGGCGGCATGGTAGTGGTTAGAATGTTATGTAAGGATCAGACTGTATAGACTATATTACATGTATTTAGTGTATTATTGGGGCGGCAGGGTAGTGGTTAGAATGTTATGTAAGGATCAGACTGTATAGACTATATTACATGTATTTAGTGTATTATTGGGGTGGCAGGGTAGTGGTTAGAATGTTATGTAAGGATCAGACTGTATAGGCTATATTACATGTATTTAGTGTATTATTGGGGTGGCAGGGTAGTGGTTAGAATGTTATGTAAGGATCAGACTGTATAGACTATATTACATGTATATAGTGTATTATTGGTGCGGCAGGGTAGCCTAGTGGTTAGAATGTTATGTAAGGATCAGACTGTATAGACTATATTACATGTATTTAGTGTATTATTGGTGCGGCAGGGTAGCCTAGTGGTTAGAATGTTATGTAAGGATCAGACTGTATAGACTATATTACATGTATTTAGTGTATTATTGAGGCGGCAGGGTAGCCTAGTGGTTAGAATGTTATGTAAGGATCAGACTGTATAGGCTATATTACATGTATTTAGTGTATTATTGGGGCTGCAGGGTAGTGGTTAGAATGTTATGTAAGGATCAGACTGTATAGACTATATTACATGTATTTAGTGTATTATTGGGGCGGCAGGGTAGCCTAGTGGTTAGAATGTTATGTAAGGATCAGACTGTATAGACTATATTACATGTATTTAGTGTATTACTGGGGCGGCAGGGTAGACTAGTGGTTAGAATGTTATGTAAGGATCAGACTGTATAGACTATATTAATGTATTTAGTGTATTATTGGGGCGGCAGGGTAGTGGTTAGAATGTTATGTAAGGATCAGACTGTATAGGCTATATTACATGTATTTAGTGTATTATTGGGGCGGCAGGGTAGCCTAGTGGTTAGAATGTTATGTAAGGATCAGACTGTATAGACTATATTACATGTATTTAGTGTATTATTGGGGCGGCAGGGCAGACTAGTGGTTAGAATGTTATGTAAGGATCAGACTGTATAGACTATATTACATGTATTTAGTGTATTATTGGGGCGGTAGCCTAGTGGTTAGAATGTTATGTAAGGATCAGACTGTATCGACTATATTACATGTATTTAGTGTATTATTGGGGCGGTAGCCTAGTGGTTAGAATGTTATGTAAGGATCAGACTGTATAGACTATATTACATGTATTTAGTGTATTATTGGGGCGGCAGGGCAGACTAGTGGTTAGAATGTTATGTAAGGATCAGACTGTATAGACTATATTACATGTATTTAGTGTATTATTGGGGCGGCAGGGTAGTGGTTAGAATGTTATGTAAGGATCAGACTGTATAGACTATATTACATGTATTTAGTGTATTATTGGGGCGGCAGGGTAGCCTAGTGGTTAGAATGTTATGTAAGGATCAGACTGTATAGACTATATTACATGTATATAGTGTATTATTGGGGCGGCAGGGTAGCCTAGTGGTTAGAATGTTATGTAAGGATCAGACTGTATAGACTATATTACATGTATTTAGTGTATTACTGAGGCAGCAGGGTAGTGGTTAGAATGTTATGTAAGGATCAGACTGTATAGACTATATTACATGTATTTAGTGTATTACTGGGGTGGCAGGGTAGTGGTTAGAATGTTATGTAAGGATCAGACTGTATAGACTATATTACATGTATTCAGTGTATTATTGGGGTGGCAGGGTAGTGGTTAGAATGTTATGTAAGGATCAGACTGTATAGACTATATTACATGTATTTAGTGTATTATTGGGGCAGTAGGGTAGTGGTTAGAATGTTATGTAAGGATCAGACTGTATAGACTATATTACATGTATTTAGTGTATTATTGGGGCGGTAGCCTAGTGGTTAGAATGTTATGTAAGGGTCAGACTGTATAGGCTATATTACATGTATTTAGTGTATTATTGGGTTCCAGTTGCATGTTATTTTACTAGCCCTGCAAATGGTAATATATCTTACAATATCAAAACATATCTCAGTAACTGTCACAAGTGTATATCAATATAACAGCCTCCTACCTGTGCTCCACAACAGGATGGTCAGTACCACTGCAGGTATCATATCTGTCTCTAACTGGGGCTCCGCTGAGCGAAACAAGACTACTGTCATGAAGAGTGGACTGAAGAGTGGAAAATACTGCTAGGCTATATGACTTCTCTCTCATTACGTCCTAACTTCAATGATGTGAGATAAACTTCTTAGCAACTTATCTTGGATCAGTGGTTGAACACACTACAGCAAACTGAAAAACTCCACAGGAAACTGCTGACAGAGCAGCAAAGTTACACATAGTGTGTCCTATAATATCACCTCTAACTTTCTACTGCTTGAGTTCACCTCTTATAGAATATTGGCTTAATGTTCCAGCACCTCAATATAAACAGTACCAGCACCCAAAATGAGTACTGATGAGGTCTCATGTTAGAGCAGGAGAGGGGGGATGTGGTGTAGAAGCTAGAGGTCTGTTACCCAAGTCAACTCTACAGGCCTGATGCTATATGTCAGGGTCAGGCTGGGCTGGGCCAAGAGAGGAACAGGTTACTGGTTATGATGACATCACTGGTGAGAAGTCAGTGATACAAATATTTTCAGTTGATTTAAATGTTTCTCTCTCTCCCTCCTCCCATGTCTCCTTCTACCAACCCAGCACATCTAGAGCTAGTTACAACATAACCCATCACATCTAGAGCTAGTTACAACATAACCCATCACATCTAGTTACAACATAACCCATCACATCTAGTTACAACATAACCCATCACATCTAGTTACAACATAACCCATCACATCTAGTTACAACATAACCCATCACATCTAGTTACAACATAACCCATCACATCTAGTTACAACATAACCCATCACATCTAGTTACAACATAACCCAGCACATCTAGTTACAACATAACCCAGCACATCTAGTTACAACATAACCCAGCACATCTAGTTACAACATAACCCATCACATCTAGTTACAACATAACCCATCACATCTAGTTACAACATAACCCATCACATCTAGTTACAACATAACCCATCACATCTAGTTACAACATAACCCAGCACATCTAGTTACAACATAACCCATCACATCTAGTTACAACATAACCCAGCACATCTAGTTACAACATAACCCATCACATCTAGTTACAACATAACCCAGCACATCTAGTTACAACATAACCCAGCACATCTAGTTACAACATAACCCAGCACATCTAGTTACATCTAGTTACAACATAACCCATCACATCTAGTTACAACATAACCCAGCACATCTAGTTACAACATAACCCATCACATCTAGTTACAACATAACCCATCACATCTAGTTACAACATAACCCAGCACATCTAGTTACAACATAACCCAGCACATCTAGTTACAACTAGTTACAATATAACCCATCACATCTAGTTACAACATAACCCAGCACATCTAGTTACAACATAACCCATCACATCTAGTTACAACATAACCCATCACATCTAGTTACAACATAACCCAGCACATCTAGTTACAACATAACCCATCACATCTAGTTACAACATAACCCATCACATCTAGTTACAACATAACCCAGCACATCTAGTTACAACTAGTTACAATATAACCCATCACATCTAGTTACAACATAACCCATCACATCTAGTTACAACATAACCCAGCACATCTAGTTACAACATAACCCATCACATCTAGTTACAACATAACCCATCACATCTAGTTACAACATAACCCAGCACATCTAGTTACAACATAACCCATCACATCTAGTTACAACATAACCCATCACATCTAGTTACAACATAACCCAGCACATCTAGTTACAACATAACCCATCACATCTAGTTACAACATAACCCATCACATCTAGTTACAACATAACCCATCACATCTAGTTACAACATAACCCATCACATCTAGTTACAACATAACCCATCACCTCTAGTTACAACATAACCCATCACATCTAGTTACAACATAACCCAGCACATCTAGTTACAACATAACCCATCACATCTAGTTACAACATAACCCATCACATCTAGTTACAACATAACCCATCACATCTAGTTACAACATAACCCAGCACATCTAGTTACAACTAGTTACAATATAACCCATCACATCTAGTTACAACAAAACCCATCACATCTAGTTACAACATAACCCAGCACATCTAGTTACAACATAACCCATCACATCTAGTTACAACATAACCCATCACATCTAGTTACAACATAACCCATCACATCTAGTTACAACATAACCCAGCACATCTAGTTACAACATAACCCAGCACATCTAGTTACAACATAACCATCACATCTAGTTACAACATAACCCATCACATCTAGTTACAACATAACCCATCACATCTAGTTACAACATAACCCATCACATCTAGTTACAACATAACCCATCACATCTAGTTACAACATAACCCATCACATCTAGTTACAACATAACCCATCACATCTAGTTACAACATAACCCATCACATCTAGTTACAACATAACCCAGCACATCTAGTTACAACATAACCCAGCACATCTAGTTACAACATAACCCATCACATCTAGTTACAACATAACCCAGCACATCTAGTTACAACATAACCCAGCACATCTAGTTACAACATAACCCAGCACATCTAGTTACAACATAACCCAGCACATCTAGTTACAACATAATCCATCACATCTAGTTACAACATAACCCATCACATCTAGTTACAACATAACCCAGCACATCTAGTTACAACTAGTTACAATATAACCCATCACATCTAGTTACAACATAACCCAGCACATCTAGTTACAACATAACCCATCACATCTAGTTACAACATAACCCATCACATCTAGTTACAACATAACCCATCACATCTAGTTACAACATAACCCAGCACATCTAGTTACAACATAACCCATCACATCTAGTTACAACATAACCCAGCACATCTAGTTACAACATAACCCAGCACATCTAGTTACAACATAACCCATCACATCTAGTTACAACATAACCCATCACATCTAGTTACAACATAACCCAGCACATCTAGTTACAACATAACCCAGCACATCTAGTTACAACATAACCCATCACATCTAGTTACAACATAACCCAGCACATCTAGTTACAACATAACCCATCACATCTAGTTACAACATAACCCATCACATCTAGTTACAACATAACCCAGCACATCTAGTTACAACTAGTTACAATATAACCCATCACATCTAGTTACAACATAACCCATCACATCTAGTTACAACATAACCCAGCACATCTAGTTACAACATAACCCATCACATCTAGTTACAACATAACCCATCACATCTAGTTACAACATAACCCAGCACATCTAGTTACAACATAACCCATCACATCTAGTTACAACATAACCCATCACATCTAGTTACAACATAACCCAGCACATCTAGTTACAACATAACCCATCACATCTAGTTACAACATAACCCATCACATCTAGTTACAACATAACCCATCACATCTAGTTACAACATAACCCATCACATCTAGTTACAACATAACCCATCACCTCTAGTTACAACATAACCCATCACATCTAGTTACAACATAACCCAGCACATCTAGTTACAACATAACCCATCACATCTAGTTACAACATAACCCATCACATCTAGTTACAACATAACCCAGCACATCTAGTTACAACTAGTTACAATATAACCCATCACATCTAGTTACAACAAAACCCATCACATCTAGTTACAACATAACCCAGCACATCTAGTTACAACATAACCCATCACATCTAGTTACAACATAACCCATCACATCTAGTTACAACATAACCCATCACATCTAGTTACAACATAACCCAGCACATCTAGTTACAACATAACCCAGCACATCTAGTTACAACATAACCATCACATCTAGTTACAACATAACCCATCACATCTAGTTACAACATAACCCATCACATCTAGTTACAACATAACCCATCACATCTAGTTACAACATAACCCATCACATCTAGTTACAACATAACCCATCACATCTAGTTACAACATAACCCATCACATCTAGTTACAACATAACCCATCACATCTAGTTACAACATAACCCAGCACATCTAGTTACAACATAACCCAGCACATCTAGTTACAACATAACCCATCACATCTAGTTACAACATAACCCAGCACATCTAGTTACAACATAACCCAGCACATCTAGTTACAACATAACCCAGCACATCTAGTTACAACATAACCCAGCACATCTAGTTACAACATAATCCATCACATCTAGTTACAACATAACCCATCACATCTAGTTACAACATAACCCAGCACATCTAGTTACAACTAGTTACAATATAACCCATCACATCTAGTTACAACATAACCCAGCACATCTAGTTACAACATAACCCATCACATCTAGTTACAACATAACCCATCACATCTAGTTACAACATAACCCATCACATCTAGTTACAACATAACCCAGCACATCTAGTTACAACATAACCCATCACATCTAGTTACAACATAACCCAGCACATCTAGTTACAACATAACCCAGCACATCTAGTTACAACATAACCCATCACATCTAGTTACAACATAACCCATCACATCTAGTTACAACATAACCCAGCACATCTAGTTACAACATAACCCAGCACATCTAGTTACAACATAACCCATCACATCTAGTTACAACATAACCCAGCACATCTAGTTACAACATAACCCAGCACATCTAGTTACAACATAACCCAGCACATCTAGTTACAACATAACCCATCACATCTAGTTACAACATAACCCATCACATCTAGTTACAACATAACCCAGCACATCTAGTTACAACATAACCCAGCACATCTAGTTACAACATAACCCATCACATCTAGTTACAACATAACCCATTATATCTAGTTACAACATAACCCAGCACATCTAGTTACAACATAACCCAGCACATCTAGTTACAACATAACCCAGCACATCTAGTTACAACATAACCCATCACATCTAGTTACAACATAACCCAGCACATCTAGTTACAACATAACCCATCACATCTAGTTACAACATAACCCAGCACATCTAGTTACAACATAACCCATCACATCTAGTTACAACATAACCCAGCACATCTAGTTACAACATAACCCATCACATCTAGTTACAACATAACCCAGCACATCTAGTTACAACATAACCCAGCACATCTAGTTACATCTAGTTAGAGGGGGGAGAAGAGGAGAGAGAGAAAAGGAGGAAAGGAGAAGGGGAGAGGAGGAGAAGGAGAGGGGGGAGAAGAGGAGAGAGAGAGAAGAGGAGGATGGGAGAAAGGGAGTGGAGAGGAGAGGAGATTAGAGGAGAGGAGGATGGGAGAAAGGGAGAGGAGGTACTGTTTGTCTCCCACCGTTCCACTCAGAGGACTCTACCTTCTGTTATCAAGTGGGCGTTTCCACCATATTTAGTATACCAGTCATTTCAGTGAAGGGAACAAGTGCACACTTTAGGAGAAAGGAGAGATAATTGGGACAATGCTTCTTTCTAGTCTACAGTCCTGCGTCTGTGACACCAGATTATCACCTAGTGGCCATAAGAGGAACTGTCCTGTCAGTGTGTTTTTACTGCTGGCTCAAAACAACACATGACCTGCAAACATGACATGATTCATGTGTGAGTACTAAAAGCATATGAATATAGTATATTATAGTATATTTATTATATATGTGGGTCTGATAAGTAAACACTCTTAATGTTTGCTGTTTTATCACTAAGAAGAACATTGGGCACTATGTAACCAAACACATGTGAAACCTCATGATATGAGTGATAAGAAGTGTTTAAAAAGGTGAGTTCTGAACCCTGTAGACTACTGCACTACTTCTGAAGAAGACCAGAGTCATTTCAGAATGAAGACTGCTATAGTTCTGACGGTGTTGCTGTTCTGTCTGTCTGGGGCCTGGACTCAGGGAGAGAGTGGAGGGGTGACTAGTAGTTCTGTCTGTCTGTCTGTCTGTCTGTCTGTCTGTCTGTCTGTCTGTCTGTCTGTCTGTCTGTCTGTCTGTCTGTCTGTCTGGGGCCTGGACTCAGGGAGAGAGTGGAGGGGTGACTAGTAGTTCTGTCTGTCTGTCTGTCTGTCTGTCTGTCTGTCTGTCTGTCTGTCTGTCTGTCTGTCTGGGGCCTGGACTCAGGGAGAGAGTGGAGGGGTGACTAGTAGTTCTGTCTGTCTGTCTGGGGCCTGGACTCAGGGAGAGAGTGGAGGGGTGACTAGTAGTTCTGTCTGTCTGTCTGTCTGGGGAATGGACTCAGGGAGAGAGTGGAGGGGTGACTAGTAGTTCTGTCTGTCTGTCTGTCTGTCTGGGGCATGGACTCAGGGAGAGAGTGGAGGGGTGACTAGTAGTTCTGTCTGTCTGTCTGTCTGGGGCCTGGACTCAGGGAGAGAGTGGAGGGGTGACTAGTAGTTCTGTCTGTCTGTCTGTCTGTCTGTCTGTCTGTCTGTCTGTCTGTCTGTCTGTCTGTCTGTCTGTCTGTCTGTCTGTCTGTCTGTCTGTCTGTCTGTCTGTCTGTCTGTCTGGGGCCTGGACTAAGGGAGAGGGGTGACTAGTAGTTCTGTCTGTCTGTCTGGGGCCTGGACTCAGGGAGAGAGTGGAGGGGTGACTAGTAGTTCTGTCTGTCTGTCTGTCTGTCTGTCTGTCTGTCTGTCTGTCTGTCTGTCTGTCTGTCTGTCTGTCTGTCTGTCTGGGGCCTGGACTAAGGGAGAGAGTGGAGGGGTGACTAGTAGTTCTGTCTGTCTGTCTGGGGCCTGGACTCAGGGAGAGAGTGGAGGGGTGACTAGTAGGTCTGTCTGTCTGTCTGTCTGTCTGTCTGTCTGTCTGTCTGTCTGTCTGTCTGTCTGTCTGTCTGTCTGTCTGTCTGTCTGTCTGTCTGTCTGTCTGTCTGTCTGTCTGTCTGTCTGTCTGGCGCCTGGACTCAGGGAGAGAGTGGAGGGGGTCCGTGTGTGTGGTAGTCCTGAGGCATGGTCCTAGGGCTCAGGTCCTCCAAGAGAGAGAAAAAAAGAGAAAGAAAGAGAGAATTAGAGAGAGCATACTTAAATTCACACAGGACACCGGATAAGACAGCAGAAATACTACAGATATAACAGACTGGCCCTAGCCCCTCGACACATAAACTACTGCAGCATAAATATTGGAGGCTGAGACAGGAGGGGTCGGGAGACACTGTGGCCCCATCCAACGATACCCCCGTACAGGGCAAAACAGGCAGGATATAACTGCCAATGTTCTGTCTGTCTGTCTGCAAGCCAGCCAGCCAGACAGCCATCTGCAGAATGTACACTAAATCACCAAAAGTATGTGGACACCTGCTGTTCAAACATCTCAATCCAAAATCATGGGCATTAATATGGAGTTGGTCCCCCCGTTGCTGCTATAACAGCCTCCACTCTTCTGGGAAGGCTTTCCACTAGATGTTGGAACATTGCTGCAGGGACTTGCTTCCATTCAGCCACAAGAGCATTAGTGAGGTCGGGCACTGATGTTGGGCAATTAGGCCTGGCTCGCAGTCGGCGTCCCAATTCATCCCAAAGGTGTTCGACGTTGTTGAGGTCAGGGCTTTTTGAAGTTCTTCCACACCAATCTCGACTAACCATTCATGTATGGAACTCGCTTTATCGCACGGGGCATTGTCATGCTGAAACAGGAAAGGGCCTTCCCCAAACTGTTGCCACAAAGTTGGAAGCACAGAATCCTCTAGAATGTCATTGTATGCTGTAGCATTAAGATTTCCCTTCACTGGAACTAAGGGGCCCAAACCATGAAAAACAGCCCCAGACCATTATTCCTCCTCCACCAAACTTTACAGTTGGCATTGTCATGATGTTGCCTGCTTGGGTACTTCAAACCCCATCCCCCTCTCTCTGCCTCTCCCTTTCCTACCACAACCCATGCGGTGATCACAGAGAGATGTCGTAAATTCCTGAGAATCCCCCCACCACAAACAGTATTAAGAGAGAGGGTAAACTTTCAGGACAAAGGAATTCTCTTCCACCTCACAGAACTTGAGGTACGAACATATTTCATGTTCCTGCAAAAGTAGAAAAGCTCGGTGAAGATCCTAGCTATTAACATGTCCATTTGTCCCCATGTGGGAAACTCATGTGAGACTGTGGGACCACATTACCATACCGCTGTTTATATAATAACCTCAGATATGAGGTTTACATCTGTGTGTTGTATAAAATGAATGAGTGAGTATGATACTGTTTGTATAATTGTGTAATATGATTTTGAACTGTTTAACGAAGGAAAATACAACTCCCTGTTGTATTTGAACTAAATCCAAGGACCGCCCCTGAGCCAGTTGGGTCAGAGACCATGGAACCACCCCTCTCTGCTATCTGAATAAAAGCCAACTTTAAGAAATTACCATTTAGACCATGCTTCTCTCCATTAGGAGGAGAACGAAGGTTAAAGTACCATTGGTGCATCTTTAACCATACCACGTGGTTAAACTCTTAAGACGAATGAGAACAAGTCTTTGATATTGACTACTAGTCTGCAGCTAGGAATTCGGTATCATTGAACGCGAAGAAAGACAACCGCCGAAACAATCATTCTATAACGAATGTCACTCTGAACTATCCACAATAGCCAAGACAGAGACCGACGAATCTCCAACAGAAACTAACTTCTCTCCAACGATCAAGACGACACACAATGAGCGTAACTATATATATATTGATTGCAATTGTTCCCGAATGAGTGAGCGTTCATGTGTAAGGATTAGCATGTCAATTGTTATAAAGAGTATACTCTGTAGTGACTTCTGAATCGACCCCCCATCCATCCCTTTTGTCTAACAAGCCGCCATGCCGGTTCAGCCCACTAGGGCATATTGCTCCCATCATTTCATGTAACTATTTTAAGTTTGTTTGTTTGTTTATGCATTTCTGTGAATTAATTAGTTAGTAATAAATAAATGATTTAAGACAATTGATGTATGGATGACTCATAGTGAAGACTGGGTTCGTGCAGATAATCAACGATTTACGACGTTTGGAATGAGACTGACGTGAGGTACAGTAAATAAATCATTAATCAGAAGACTATTGATCAGATATGAAAATATCTGAAAGGTTATATTGGGAAATTATAACTTTGTAATCTAATAACTTTCCCTGGTGCCCTCGAATTCATAGTTAATTAGTTACGTTATTACTCAAGTGATAGCGTAAGCCCTAATTACAGGAATCTATGATAAAAACTATAAGTCTTCAATTTAACGATAGCAAAGACACGACAGCATGATGCATTGGGGCAGGTAGCATTCTCATGGCATCCTACTGGACACACATGGGTTAATAATACATAGACAACATCGGTCTGATCTTGTGAAGGCTACTGGACACACATGGGTTAATAATACATAGACAACATCGGTCTGATCTTGTGAAGGATACTGGACACACATGTGTTAATAATACATAGACAACATCAGTCTGATCTTGTGAAGGCTACTGGACACACATGGGTTAATAATACATAGACAACATCAGTCTGATCTTGTGAAGGATACTGGACACACATGGGTTAATAATACATAGACAACATCGGTCTGATCTTGTGAAGGCTACTGGACACACATGGGTTAATAATACATAGACAACATCAGTCTGATCTGGTGAAGGTTACTGGACACACATGGGTTAATAATACATAGACAACATCAGTCTGATCTGGTGAAGGTTACTGGACACACATGGGTTAATAATACATAGACAACATCGGTCTGATCTTGTGAAGGCTACTGGACACACATGGGATAATATACATAGACAACATCGGTCTGATCTTGTGAAGGCTACTGGACACACATGGGTTAATAATACATAGACAACATCGGTCTGATCTTGTGAAGGATACTGGACACACATGGGTTAATAATACATAGACAACATCGGTCTGATCTTGTGAAGGTTACTGGACACACATGGGTTAATAATACATAGACAACATCGGTCTGATCTTGTGAAGGATACTGGACACACATGGGTTAATAATACATAGACAACATCGGTCTGATCTTGTGAAGGCTACTGGACACACATGGGTTAATATACATAGACAACATCGGTCTGATCTTGTGAAGGATACTGGACACACATGGGTTAATAATACATAGACAACATCAGTCTGATCTTGTGAAGGTTACTGGACACACATGGGTTAATATACATAGACAACATCGGTCTGATCTTGTGAAGGATACTGGACACACATGGGTTAATAATACATAGACAACATCAGTCTGATCTTGTGAAGGATACTGGACACACATGGGTTAATATACATAGACAACATCAGTCTGATCTGGTGAAGGTTACTGGACACACATGGGTTAATATACATAGACAACATCGGTCTGATCTTGTGAAGGTTACTGGACACACATGGGTTAATATACATAGACAACATCGGTCTGATCTTGTGAAGGTTACTGGACACACATGGGTTAATAATACATAGACAACATCAGTCTGATCTTGTGAAGGTTACTGGACACACATGGGTTAATAATACATAGACAACATCAGTCTGATCTTGTGAAGGATACTGGACACACATGTGATAATAATACATAGACAACATCGGTCTGATCTTGTGAAGGATACTGGACACACATGGGTTAATAATACATAGACAACATCGGTCTGATCTTGTGAAGGATACTGGACACACATGGGTTAATAATACATAGACAACATCGGTCTGATCTTGTGAAGGTTACTGGACACACATGGGTTAATAATACATAGACAACATCGGTCTGATCTTGTGAAGGATACTGGACACACATGGGTTAATAATACATAGACAACATCGGTCTGATCTTGTGAAGGTTACTGGACACACATGGGTTAATAATACATAGACAACATCGGTCTGATCTTGTGAAGGATACTGGACACACATGGGTTAATATACATAGACAACATCGGTCTGATCTTGTGAAGGATACTGGACACACATGGGTTAATAATACATAGACAACATCAGTCTGATCTTGTGAAGGATACTGGACACACATGGGTTAATATACATAGACAACATCGGTCTGATCTTGTGAAGGATACTGGACACACATGGGTTAATAATACATAGACAACATCGGTCTGATCTTGTAAAGACCTTTGGACAGGAACATTAGATAATCAGTTATAGACACCAGTAGGAGTGTGCATGTCACCACCAATAGAATATATGCCCCAATATCTGAGCCAATAAGAGAATGGAAACTAAGCAAGACAACAAGATTCATAAAGTGGAGTGACGATGTTAAGTAAGGATCAGACTGTATAGGCTATATTACATGTATTTAGTGTATTATTGGGGCGGGAGGGTAGTGGTTAGAATGTTATGTAAGGATCAGACTGTATAGACTATATTACATGTATTTAGTGTATTATTGGGGCGGGAGGGTAGTGGTTAGAATGTTATGTAAGGATCAGACTGTATAGACTATATTACATGTATTTAGTGTATTATTGGGGTGGCAGGGTAGTGGTTAGAATGTTATGTAAGGATCAGACTGTATAGACTATATTACATGTATTTAGTGTATTATTGGGGCAGCAGGGTAGCCTAGTGGTTAGAATGTTATGTAAGGGTCAGACTGTATAGGCTATATTACATGTATTTAGTGTATTATTGGGGCAGCAGGGTAGCCTAGTGGTTAGAATGTTATGTAAGGATCAGACTGTATAGACTATATTACATGTATTTAGTGTATTATTGGGGTGGCAGGGTAGTGGTTAGAATGTTATGTAAGGATCAGACTGTATAGACTATATTACATGTATTTAGTGTATTATTGGGGTGGCAGGGTAGTGGTTAGAATGTTATGTAAGGATCAGACTGTATAGACTATATTACATGTATTTAGTGTATTATTGGGGTGGCAGGGTAGTGGTTAGAATGTTATGTAAGGATCAGACTGTATAGACTATATTACATGTATTTAGTGTATTATTGGGGCGGCAGGGTAGCCTAGTGGTTAGAATGTTATGTAAGGATCAGACTGTATAGACTATATTACATGTATTTAGTGTATTATTGGGGCGGCAGGGTAGTGGTTAGAATGTTATGTAAGGATCAGACTGTATAGACTATATTACATGTATTTAGTGTATTATTGGGGCAGCAGGGTAGTGGTTAGAATGTTATGTAAGGATCAGACTGTATAGACTATATTACATGTATTTAGTGTATTATTGGGGTGGCAGGGTAGTGGTTAGAATGTTATGTAAGGATCAGACTGTATAGACTATATTACATGTATTTAGTGTATTATTGGGGCGGCAGGGTAGCCTAGTGGTTAGAATGTTATGTAAGGATCAGACTGTATAGACTATATTACATGTATTTAGTGTATTATTGGGGCAGCAGGGTAGTGGTTAGAATGTTATGTAAGGATCAGACTGTATAGACTATATTACATGTATTTAGTGTATTATTGGGGCGGCAGGGTAGTGGTTAGAATGTTATGTAAGGATCAGACTGTATAGACTATATTACATGTATTTAGTGTATTATTGGGGTGGCAGGGTAGTGGTTAGAATGTTATGTAAGGATCAGACTGTATAGACTATATTACATGTATTTAGTGTATTATTGGGGCGGCAGGGTAGCCTAGTGGTTAGAATGTTATGTAAGGATCAGACTGTATAGACTATATTACATGTATTTAGTGTATTATTGGGGCGGCAGGGTAGTGGTTAGAATGTTATGTAAGGATCAGACTGTATAGACTATATTACATGTATTTAGTGTATTATTGGGGCAGCAGGGTAGTGGTTAGAATGTTATGTAAGGATCAGACTGTATAGACTATATTACATGTATTTAGTGTATTATTGGGGTGGCAGGGTAGTGGTTAGAATGTTATGTAAGGATCAGACTGTATAGACTATATTACATGTATTTAGTGTATTATTGGGGCGGCAGGGTAGCCTAGTGGTTAGAATGTTATGTAAGGATCAGACTGTATAGACTATATTACATGTATTTAGTGTATTATTGGGGCAGCAGGGTAGTGGTTAGAATGTTATGTAAGGATCAGACTGTATAGACTATATTACATGTATTTAGTGTATTATTGGGGCGGCAGGGTAGTGGTTAGAATGTTATGTAAGGATCAGACTGTATAGGCTATATTACATGTATTTAGTGTATTATTGGGGCGGCAGGGTAGACTAGTGGTTAGAATGTTATGTAAGGATCAGACTGTATAGACTATATTACATGTATTTAGTGTATTATTGGGGTGGCAGGGTAGTGGTTAGAGTGTTATGTAAGGATCAGACTGTATAGACTATATTACATGTATTTAGTGTATTATTGGGGTGGCAGGGTAGTGGTTAGAGTGTTATGTAAGGATCAGACTGTATAGACTATATTACATGTATTTAGTGTATTATTGGGGCGGCAGGGTAGTGGTTAGAGTGTTATGTAAGGATCAGACTGTATAGACTATATTACATGTATTTAGTGTATTATTGGGGCGGCAGGGTAGCCTAGTGGTTAGAATGTTATGTAATAAAGTCTAATTCAATTCACAGGTTCCGGTATTGGTGAAATATTTGATTCAATATTTTCCACAACAGTTAATGTGTATAGACTGCAAGAACTTTGAAATTAAGTTGTTTTCAAGTCATTATTAACAACAACCCGAAAATAAATATTTAAACCTTTCAACTAAAACCAAACGTATATTGAACGTCGGGTATAGTCTTCTTTTCAACGTCTTTTCAATTACATTTAGCTAGGTGGTATAGCCCAATGTCAAAACACAGTTTTAAAGTCTCCAAATCAATAACCAATATGCAGAAACCATTTGTGATATTGAAAACCTAAACATAAAATGTACTATCTGCACAAACATCTGCAACAATAATCATACTACTTGTGTTTTATAAAACAAGCACCTTTTAAAATGCACAAGCACCAGAAACACTGTTGTTTTGACAAGTAGCAATAAATCACTGATATCAATTAGGGGGAAATCAGGTTGTATGTGCTGTTGAAACTAACACAACTAAACAAACACATGGAAATGGGAGATATATTTTACCTCACTGGTTAGAGGACAACCTGCAGAAGACAGTCAGCTACATTTTGGAGTGATGCCTTTAAATTTAGGGGTCGCTAAACAAAGGAACCCAACACTTATTTTTCATCACTCATCGATATCATGTTGAAATCATTTGCGTGAGAGTGGGGAGATGAGGTTGCATGTCATGTTAAAACTAACAGCTCAAAAACCAGATGGAATCTGGGAATAATGTGTACATCACTGGTTAGAGGACAACTTGTAGAAAACAGCTAGCTACATTTTGATTCAAGTGGGTCACCAATGCTGTAAGTGTAACACAGCTCTTTTTTTATTAGTCACTTTTTGTTACATCACATAAATAGTACTGGATTAATAGCCTGGATTTTCCCCCTGAGGCTAATATCCATATCATGCTGAAATCAATAGAACAGGGGGCAAACGTTTAGTGTTCTACATTGTGACATTATTAAAATACTCCTTCTACAATGTTAAAACATTATACATTGTGACATTATTAAAATACTCCTACTACAATGTTAAAACATTATACATTGTGACATTATTAAAATACTCCTACTACAATGTTAAAACATTCTACATTGTGACATTTCATTGATATCATGAAACAACTCCTTCATGTATGTATTTTCTGATGTTTGATCAGAGATCTTTTACCAGAGTATCGCTTGTCACATTGATCACAGCTATGAGGTTTCTCTCCTGTGTGTGTTCTCTGGTGTATAATCCTATGGCTGGATGTAGTAAAACTCTTCCCACATTGTTCACAACTATACGATTTCTCTCCTGTGTGTGTTCTCTAGTGTGATACCAGGTTGCTTGACTGAGTAAAACTCTTCCCACATTGATCACAGCTGTAAGGTTTCTCTCCTGAGTGTTTTCTCTGGTGCGATAAGAGGCTGCTTGACTGAGTAAAACTCTTCCCACATTGATCACAGCTATACGATTTGTCTCCTGTGTGTGTTCTCTGGTGTACAATCCGATGGCTAGATGAAGTAAAACTCTTCCCACATTGATCACACCTATAAGGTTTCTCTCCAGTGTGAATTCTCATGTGTACTTTTAGTGAATTTCATCTTAAGTAACTCTTCCCACAATCAAAACAGTGATGAGATTTCTCTCCTGTGTGTACTCGCTGGTGTATTTTAAGTTCTGATGAAGATTTGCAACCTTTCCCACAGGCAGAGCAGCAGTGAGATTTCTTCCCTGTGGGTCTCCTCTGGTGTTTCTTGAGGTGTTCTGATCGGGAGGGACTCTTCTCTGCCTCGTCAGCTTCATGATGTTGTTGAGGCTCCCCAGAGGATCCACGATAGTCACGTCTCTCTCCTGTGTGAACAACAAAGTCAGACAGATGGTTAAAGGCCCACAACAGCAGAAATCCACTGTAAAAGGTGATGCCAACAGAATAGCCATGATATTGTACAACAATTGACGTCTGTAATGAATGTTAAAATTATTTGACAATTGTCTTAAGACAGTCAAGTGAGCAACAATAGTCATATTTTGTCTTGTTTTCACATGAGTAGTAACATCGATGATTGTAGGCTAGAAATAAGTTATTACAGTTGCTGAACCCCTAAGCGGTGTTCCAGGCAACCTTTGGTCACCAATATAGGCCCCTTTCTGTGTTTGCTAAAATAGACGCACGAGGGCAATGCACACGCAATTTGGTTGCAGAACCTCCTCCATGCTAATGCGGAAACCGCTAGTTATACCAATAACATAGACCTACTGTAGGACCCATAACTTCACCTAACAATAACATAGACCTACTGTAGGACCCATAACTTCACCTAACAATAACATAGACCTACTGTAGGACCCATAACTTCACCTAACAACAACATAGACCTACTGTAGGACCCATAACTTCACCTAACAACAACATAGACCTACTGTAGGACCCATAACTTCACCTAACAATAACATAGACCTACTGTAGGACCCATAACTTCCCCTAACAACAACATAGACCTACTGTAGGACCCATAACTTCACCTAACAATAACATAGACCTACTGTAGGACCCAGAACTTCACCTAACAACAACATAGACCTACTGTAGGACCCATAACTTCACCTAACAATGACATAGACATACTGTAGGACCCATAACTTCACCTAACAATAACATAGACCTACTGTAGGACCCATAACTTCACCTAACAACAACATAGACCTACTGTAGGACCCATAACTTCACCTAACAATAACATAGACCCACTGTAGGACCCATAACTTCACCTAACAATAACATAGACCTACTGTAGGACCCATAACTTCACCTAACAATAACATAGACCTACTGTAGGACCCAGAACTTCACCTAACAACAACATAGACCTACTGTAGGACCCATAACTTCACCTAACAATGACATAGACATACTGTAGGACCCATAACTTCCCCTAACAACAACATAGACCTACTGTAGGACCCATAACTTCACCTAACAACAACATAGACATACCGTAGGACCCATAACTTCACCTAACAACAATATAGACATACTGTAGGACCCATAACTTCACCTAACAATAACATATACCTACTGTAGGACCTATAACTTCACCTAACAACAACATAGACCTAGTGTAGGACCCATAACTTCACCTAACAATAACATAGACCTACTGTAGGACCCATAACTTCACCTAACAACAACATATACCTACTGTAGGACCTATAACTTCACCTAACAACAACATAGACCCACTGTAGGACCCAGAACTTCACCTAACAACAACATAGACATACTGTAGGACCCATAACTTCACCTAACAATAACATATACCTACTGTAGGACCCATAACTTCACCTAACAACAACATATACCTACTGTAGGACCCAGAACTTCACCTAACAATAACATAGACCTACTGTAGGACCCATAACTTCACCTAACAATAACATAGACCTACTGTAGGACCCATAACTTCACCTAACAACAACATAGACATACTGTAGGACCCATAACTTCACCTAACAACAACATAGACCTACTGTTGGACCCATAACTTCACCTAACAATAACATAGACCTACTGTAGGACCCATAACTTCACCTAACAATAACATAGACCTAGGATTATAAATCATTTAATATTTCAGGTGAAACATGGAAACTAAAATATCTTTGTCATGACATTTCATAACCTGCTCACCAGATAATTTTGTGAATAATCCCACTAGGCTACTCTGTAATGTGTTGTCATTCTAAATGTCCTGAATGAAGGAAAATAGCTGTGTGTGTTGTGCAATAGCCTATCCATCAAGTAACAGTGAGAGTGGTTACATTTCTCCAGCCCCCATCCCTCAGCTGCTTACCAAACCAAGTCTCAGGGAGGCATTTTGTTGCTGTTTAAATCCTAGGTTGTCCCTTTAAAAAAGCCAAATCAACCAACCAACCTGCAGTTCAAAACAATAACAAAGATGTCATTCCACCACTGTTTTGGTCATAAGATGATGGATGGGGCTGGAGAAATGTAACTACTCTCAAATTCATAGACAGACCTATGGATGCAAGGACTGACCATCGATTATATCAACATTATAGTTTTAACCAGCTATACAGTGTTGGTTTACTATGTTTCTAAACATTGGCGTAAAAAAAGCTTGTTTGGGGTTCTGATGGGGTACAACAGTTGAACTAAGCTCATGAGGCATGTGTTATATTCTTCAAGAATCAATGGCTATAAATAATAGAAATGTAGCAATTGCATATTTCCCCTTTAATACCACACATCAGTTCAACAACTGCAGTTTGTTCCTCTGGTTTTAAGACAGTACTTACTAGTGTTAATCACGGCCCGGTTTGTCATAACCATCTTACGGCTAAGTTCATCGTTAGAACCATTGGATGCCTTAAGATGCGTTTGGGAAACCGGGCCCAGATGTCCAGTTTCCTCCTCTTCATCCTCCTCCTCCTTTTTCGATGTGACAGTCATCTCCCCCTCCTCCTCTTTCACTCCAAAAACTGCATCCTCCTCTCTCTCCGCCTCCTCTTCTTTTACTGTAACATCCTCCTCTCTCTCCGCCTCCTCTTCTTTCACTGTAACATCCTCCTCTCTCTCCGCCTCCTCTTCTTTTACTGTAACACCCTCCTCTCTCTCCGCCCCCTCTTCTTTTACTGTAACATCCTCCTCTCTCTCCGCCTCCTCTTCTTTTACTGTAACGACCTCCTCTCTCTCCGCCTCCTCTTCTTTTACTGTAACATCCTCCTCTCTCTCCGCCTCCTCTTCTTTTACTGTAACATCCTCCTCTCTCTCCGCCTCCTCTTCTTTTACTGTAACATCCTCCTCTCTCTCCGCCCCCTCTTCTTTTACTGTAACATCCTCCTCTCTCTCCACCTCCTCTTCTTTTACTGTAACATCCTCCTCTCTCTCCGCCTCCTCTTCTTTTACTGTAACATCCTCCTCTCTCTCCGCCTCCTCTTCTTTTACTGTAACATCCTCCTCTCTCTCCGCCTCCTCTTCTTTTACTGTAACATTCTCCTCTCTCTCACCCTCCTCTTCTTTTACTGTAACATCCTCCTCTCTCTCCGCCTCCTCTTCTTTTACTGTAACATCCTCCTCTCTCTCCGCCTCCTCTTCTTTTACTGTAACATCCTCCTCTCTCTCAGCCTCTTCTTTTACTGTAACATCCTCCTCCTCTTTCACTCTGAACGCGTCTTCCTTTTCTTTCACAGAAACGTCTTTCTCTTCTTCTTTCACGGTAACAGCCTCACCCTCTACTTGTTTTTGTATTGTAACATCCTTATCTTCCTCCTCCTCTTTCAGGAGAGCTTATTTCTCCGTCCAGAAGACCTCTTTTTTAGCAGGAGGAGAGTAGCTTAGTGAACTCATGGTCGGGGATGTTCGCTAGCTAGCATTAGCAACTAGCCTAGTTCTAAGCTAATTTAGCAAACCAGCTAGCTGACAAACAACGTAATTATATAATTAAAGGGCCAACACGCACATACGACAGAAGTGTGTTTAAAACACAGCGACTAATATACACCAAAACAGTGTAAAGAGAGTGAATGTTGTAGCTATGTTTGCTAGAAAGCTACCGAGGTGTCTGACTAACTGTTGTTGTTGAAGGAGCGTCCCGTCCACTAGATTATACGTCACACTGGCAGCATCGCCTGAACCTAAAAGACGCACATCGCCGACTGGAGTGGGCAACGCAGTTGAGGAACCAAAAGCTTATTTTTCATGTATTTCATAAAAGTTGATTCTTATATTAAGTCGTTCAAATAAAAGCATGTGTTGATTGAGTCGTTTTTAATGAGTGATAATTTAAAACAAACTTTAGACCCACTACATATTTACATTGAACCATAGTTCTGACATGGATCATTTTGACCCCAGAGACATATCTTTTATCAGAGCCAAAATGTGGTTTATTCCATTTTTCATGACTTTGTCAATCAACTTGTTCTTAATACATCTAAATCATGGTTTAGTGTTTCTGTATCAATATGGACTTTTAACAAACTCAAATCCTTTGGAGTCATTTTGACTCCAGCCAAAAAGCACCTTTGATAAATAGGACGTTTATTTCAAATCAAAATCAAATCACATTTTATTGGTCACATACACGTGTTTAGCAAATGTTATTGCGGGTGTAACAAAATGCTTGTGGTTCTAGCTCCGACAGTGCAGTAATATCTAACAATTTCACAACATATACCCAATACACACAAATCAAAGTATTTGAATGTAGGTTTCTCTGTAGACATGATCCATCCCACCAGAGGGTGGAGGGGCACCTGTATCAGTGGTTTTGACCAGATAGACACCTGCAGACACACAGTATAGTGCCTCCCATGTACTCTCCTAAGATTGGACTTTTCTATACCACGTATCACGTGACTGTGTACAAAACTGCCAATGGTAGAAAACTCTGCCAGTGTAATACAGTGCATTCGTTAAGTATTCAGACCCCTTCACTTTTTCCACATTTAGTTACATTACAGCCTCATTCTAAAATTGAATAATTTCCCCCCCCCCCCCTCATCAATCTACACACAATACCCCATAATGACATCACAATACCCCATAATGACATCACAATACCCCATAATGACATCACAATACCCCATAATGACAAACCAAAAACAGTTTTTTAGACATTTTTTCACATGTATTTACTTAAGTATTCAGACCCTTTGCTTTGAGACTCGAAATTGAGCTCAGATGCATCCTGATGCCATTGATCATCCTTGAGATGTTTCTACAACTTGATTGGAGTCCACCTGTGGTAAATTCAATTGATTAGACATGATTTGGAAAGGCACACACCTGTCTATATAAGGTTTACACAGGTGGAACAGTTTACAGTGCATGTCAGAGCTAAAACCAAGCCATGAGGTCAAAGGAATTGTCCGTAGAGCTCTGAGACAGGATTGTGTCGAGGCACAGATCTGGGTAAAGGTAACAAAAACCCATGTTACCCAGAACCCCATGTTACCCAGAACCCCATGTTACCCAGAACCCCATGTTACCCAGAACCCCATGTTACCAAAAACCCCATGTTACCAAAACTCCATGTTACCCAGAACCCCATGTTACCCAGAACCCCATAATACCCAGAACCCCATGTTACCCAGAACCCCATGTTTCTCTGGTGATAAAAAAACGAACTAAATGAATAACGGTGGTTGCAGTCACTCCTTTTAGATTTCTTCCAAGGTTCTAGAAAGATAAACTAATTCTGAACTTGTTATTAAAATTAGAACCACTTCAGGTTTGTCACCACATTTTAAACACCAGTCCACTGCTGACCATCGATTTAAAACACAAAACTGACCTAAGATCAGCATGTAGGATCAGCTTCATTCTACTCCTACTCCGTCCCCTGGGCTGCTCTCTCCTCTCCCGGTCCAGCTTCAGCTCTGGAGCTCAGAGAGACCATCTCCATGGCATTGACATAAAGATCCATGCTGCTCACCCTGTTCACTCTCTTCTGCCTCCTGGTGGGCTAGGGAGACACAGCACCAACATATAGTCATTTCCTCTCTAGTATCTCCATTCTCTCTCCCTCCCTCTCCTCCTCACCCTCTCCCTCTAGTTTAAATGACTTGTAACGTCTGAGTAAATGTCTTTACCTTGTAGTACAGGTAGGAGGTGGTGATGGCTGTCAGTAGGAGCAGCAGCACTACAACGTGTCTGATGATGAAGGCTGGCAGAGGAGAGGCTGCAAACAGAAACACCTTTGATGAGGGGACTGATCATCATCACATAGATCTGTGGGAAATCTGTCAATGACAAAGTTATAAGTCTGGTTCATGTTCAGTTACCTGTGATGGTGAGGGAGAGGAGCTCACTCTCAGAGGAGAAGTTATGAGAGAAAACATAATTGTCATAAACACAGCTGTAGTTCCCTTGGTGGGAGTCATCTGCAGCAGGGAAGAGGAAGGCAGCAGAGTGATTGACAGCTGGCTGGGTCTGGGTTCTGTTGGAGCTGGTGAACGTGAGGAGGAAGGAGCCTCCTGGGTACTGTGGCTGAGTGGAGCAGGTGATGGTGAAGCTGTAGCCCCTGAACATCTCGGGCCCCTGGTGGCCCCTGGAGACCCCTCCCATTGAGTCAGTCAGGGAGATATCAGGCTGGACCAGGAGATCTGTAACAATAAAAGAGAAGAAGAAAAACCTCTTCAACTAGTTTCCTATAGATATGACAATAACATCAGCATGTAACAGTGCTAGCCACCCTCCCTCACAGGGCAACATGAGTAGTGGGCCTACAGTCACTGAGACAACATATGTTGATATCAGGCTTAAGCAGGACATCTGGAACAAGAGGAGAGAAAAAGAAAACGTAGCTCCTCAACTACTTTCCTTATTTAGATATGACAATAACATGACATGTGACAGTGGTAGTGAGTAGAGACGTTCACTGAGATAACACTCAAATACAAAAGCATTCTGGGATATTTAAGTTGTATTTGATTCCTACTTGACTGAGTGATCTGTTTAGTAAAGCAGACTGACAAGCTAAACAGTCATCATGAGAGGTGCAGAGGAAGTTGTATGAATGAAGGAAATCAGTTGAATATAATTATTGTTATTACCTGAGCAGATCACTGTGAGTCCAGGACGGAGATAATACATTCTGGAACATTCCCTCAGTGAAGGCTCAGATCCAGAACAGGAAACTCTAAACCCTCCAGTGGTGTTTCCAGGTAGTTCTGAAACAGTGGAGCCACAACCCAGCTGTCTACACACTACTGCAGCTACATCCCTGTCCTCAGCTCCCACAGTCCTCCACTCTCCCTGGTCGTACCGCTCCACTCCACCAGCACAGCGACTGCCTCCTCCCACCAGCCTCACATCATCAGGCTCTGAGAAAAGAAAAGAGAGAGACAGTAATCTTACTATTTTCTCACTAAAACACACCTATATTGTCTCTCATATTCTTCACTCCAGGTGAGAAACAATGTTGATTGAGTGACAAACTGTTTCTTACCTGAGCAGGTGAGTCCAACAGCATTACCAGGTAGGCAGGTGTTGTGTTTTCTGTCTGAGGTGTCACAGTCCAGGAGAAGGGACTCATTGCCTTTACACTGGAACTCTTTATCCCAGGTCTGACCCTCACCTCCTCCATAGAGCCCCCCCTGTAGAGCTGCAGGAGCCCCACAGCCAAGCTCCCCACAGACTACCTCTGCATCCTGCCGGTCAAAGTCAGCTTCACACACTGAGGCCCAGGACTGATTGGACTTCACCTCCACTCTCCCAGAGCAGAGACCAGCTCCATCCACAAGCCGCACAGACTCTGGAGAAAAAGAGTTGGTTGAACATTCAATCAGTTTTGTTGATGACATTGTCAAGGACTAAACACAAATATGTTGGATAAAAGATTGTAGTTTGCTATGTTTGATACTGTAAGAGGTAGAAATGGGTTCTTAGTCACTCAGGATCGGGTTGGGAATAATGCAGGCAGGAGACAGGAATAAGTTCACTTCACTTTATAGAAAATAAACAGCTGGACATCCATCAGGCAGCTTCACTTCAGTACCATCTGAACTACAATGATCTGCCCATGAACATCTCCCATAAACCAATATGACAAACACAAATATAATGTTTAAATACATCTGACATCTCTCCCTCTATTTAAATGAAATGAAAACACATAAAACATGATACATGGTAATATTGTATAATGTATAAATAAATCTCTCAATATGACCAGTCTCTTACCTGAACAGATCACATGATGATAATATTCACCAAAACAGAAACCACGTCCTCCTCCGCCACACTGTCTAATAGAAGACTCATCTCCGTTGCATCTATATAGTCTGTATCCTCTTCTTCCATCTTCAATCAGAGGTCCTCCAGATTCAGCTACAGGATTCCCACAGTCCAGCTCTCTACACACAACCTTAACCTCTATCATCATGGTCCACCAACTAGAACATAGACCTGACCACTCTCCTCTGTAGAAGACTTCCACTGTCCCAGAACAGGAAGTGGTCCCATTCACCATTCTGACTGAGTGTTTGGCTGTAAACAGCAGAGAGGAAAACACAGTGGTGAGTACAGATGATGACAGTGATTCTGTTATTCTAACAGCAGTAATGCTTTGTGGTTGACAAGTATTAGTAGTTCCATAAAACACTACTTGTTATTGGGGTTTAGAATGGTTTGTATGGACACATGAATTTCTCCATGTGGAATAATAAAGTTGACTAATATTGAACTGCTATAATCACTGTAGATTTATACTCTACCTACCTGGTGGACTGACGCTTTGAGCCTGGAGATCTGAGGAGAAAGAGAGAGACAGAGGAGAAAGAGAGGAGTCAGAGGAAGAGAGAGACAGAGGAGAAAGGGAGGAGTCAGAGGAAGAGAGAGACAGAGGAGAAAGGGAGGAGTCAGAGGAAGAGAGACAGAGGAGAAAGGGAGGAGTCAGAGGAAGAGAGAGACAGAGGAGAAAGGGAGGAGTCAGAGGAAGAGAGAGACAGAGGAGAAAGGGAGGAGTCAGAGGAAGAGAGAAACAGAGGAGAAAGGGATGAGTCAGAGGAAGAGAGAGACAGAGGAGAAAGGGAGGAGTCAGAGGAAGAGAGAGACAGAGGAGAAAGGGAGGAGTCAGAGGAAGAGAGAGACAGAGGAGAAAGGGATGAGTCAGAGGAAGAGAGAGACAGAGGAGAAAGAGACAGAGGAGAAAGGGAGGAGTCAGAGGAAGAGAGAGACAGAGGAGAAAGGGAGGAGTCAGAGGAAGAGAGAGACAGAGGTTAAATGAACATCAACATGACCTTTCATGATGTGATGGGAAGACAGGCTTATCGTTGGTATGGTGCAACAACACCCATGTGTACATACACTATATATACAAAAGTATGTGGACACCCCTTCAAATTATTGGATTCTATTTCAGGCACACCCCTTCCTGACAGATGTATAAAATGAAGCACTCAGCCATGCAATCTCCATAGACAAACATTGTCAGTAGAATGGCCTTAATGAAGAGCTCAGTGACTTTCAACATGGCAACATCATAGGATGCCACCTTTCCAAGTCAGACGGTCAAATTTCATAATCCCCCATCTCCTCTTCTCCCCCTCTTCTACCCTCCCCTCTCCTACCCCTCTTCTCTTCTCCCCTCTGCTAATCACCCCTCCCCTCTCCTCCCCCCTCTACTCTACTCTTCTTCCCCTCTCATCTTCTCCAACCCTCTCCTCTCCTCTTTTCCCTATCTTCTCCTCTTCTACCCCTCTCTTCTCCTCTCCGCCCCCTCTCTTCTCCTCTCCCCCTCTACTCTTCTTCCCCTCTCTTCTCTTCTCCACCTCTCTTCTCCTCTTTCCCCCTCTATTCTCCTCTTCTCCCCCAACTCTTCTCCTCTTCTCCCCCATCTCATCTACTCTTCTCTTCTCCCCCCTCCCCTATTCTCCCCCTCTCCACACCGCCCCCTCTCTTCTCCTCTTTTGCCCCTCTTCTCCCCCCTCTCCTCTTCTCCCCTCTCCTCTTCTCCACCTCTCCTCTTCTCCCCCTCTCCTCTTCTCCCCTAATCTCCCCTCCCCTCTTCTCCCCCCTCTGCTCTACTCTTCTTCCCCTCTCATCTTCTCCAACCCTCTCCTCTCCTCCCCCTGTCCTCTCCTCTTCTCCCCCTCTACCCTTCTCTTCTCCTCTTATCCCCATCTCTTCTCCTCTCCTCTGTCCCCCCTCTCTTCTCTTCTCCCCATCTCTTCTCCTCATCTCTTCTCCCGCTCCTCTTCTCCCCCTCTCTTCTTCTCCACTCCCCTCTTCTCTTCTTCCCCTCTCATCTTCTCCAACCCTCCCCTCTCCTCTCCTCCCCTTCCCCACTTCTGCCCCTCTCTTCTCCTCTTTTGACACTCTATTCTCCTCTTCTCCCCTCTCATTCTCCCTCCACTCCTCTCCTCGTCTCCCCCTCTCCCCCTCTCTTCTCCTCTTCTCCCCCTGTCTCCTCTCCTCCTCTCACTTTTCTTCTCCCCTCTCCACTTCTTCCCCTCCCTTCTCCACCCCGCTCTCCTCTCCACTCCTCCCCCTCTCTTCTACACCCTCCTACCCCCGCCCCTCTACTCTTCTCCCCCTCTCTTCTCCTCTCCTCTCTTCAATTCTCTGCTTCTCACCCCTTCTCCCCCTCTCCCTTCTCTTCCTCTCTACCTCTCCTCTCCTCTTCTCCACCTCTCCTCTTCTCCCCCTCTCCTCTTCTCCCCCTCTCCGCCCCATCTCTTCTCCTCTTTCCCCATCTCTTCTTCTCTTTCCCCCTCTCTTCTCCTCTTCTCCCCATCTCTTCTCCTCTTTCCCTGCTCTCTTCTCCTCTCCTCTCTTCAATTCTCTGCTTTTCACCCTCTCCTCTTCTCCTCTCCCCTCCCCTCTTCCTTCTCTTCCTCTCTCTTCTCCACCTCTCTTCTAATCTTCCTCCCCATTCTCCCCTCTCCACACCTCTCCTCTTTTCCTCCTCTTCTCCCCTCCCCCTCTCCTCTTCTCCCCCTCTCCTCTTCTCCAATCCTCTCCACTTCTCCAACCCTCTCCTATTCTCCCCTCCCCCCTCTACTGTTCTCTTCTTCCCCTCTCATCTTCTCCAACCCTCTCATTTTCTCCCCCTCTCATCTTCGCCAACCCTCTCCTCTCCTCTTCTCCCCTTCCCCACTGCTGCCCCTCTCTTCTCCTCTTTTGATACTCTATTCTCCTCTTCTTCTCCTCTCCCTACCCTCTCCCTTCTTCCCTCTCCTCTCCTCTCCCCCTCTCTTCTCCTCCCTTCTCTTCTCCCCCTCTCTTCTCCAATTTCCCCCATCTCTTCTCCTCCTCTCGTCTCCTCTTCTCCCCCCTATTCTCTTCTTCCCCTCTCCTCTTCCCTCCCTTTCCATCTCTCTTCTCCACTTCTCCCCCTCTCCTCTTCTCCCCCTCTCCTCTTCGCCACCTCTCCTCTTCTCCCCTCTTCTCCAACCCTCTCCTCCTCTCCCCTTCCCCACTTCTGCCCCTCTCTTCTCCTCTTTTGACACTCTATTCTCCTCTTCTCTCCCTCTCTTCTCTCCTCCTCCCCTCCCCTCCCCTTTCCTCCTCTCTTCTCTTTCTTCTCCCCCTCTCTTCTACTCCTCTCCTTTTCTCTTATCCCCCCTCCAGTCTCCTCTTCTCCCCCTCTTCTCCTCTTCTCCCCCTCTTGTCTTTACCCCCCCCCCTCTCCTCTCCACTTCCTTCCTCTCCCCTCTCCTCTCCCTTTCTTCTGCTCTACTCCCCCTCGCCTCTCCTCTTCTCACCCTCTTGTCTTTACCCCCTCCCCTCTCAACATGGATCTCGTCCAATCAGACGTGTCTCACCCCAACATGGATCTAGTCCAATCAGACGTGTCTCACCCCAACATGGATCTAGTCCAATCAGACGTGTCTCACCCCAACATGGATCTAGTCCAATCAGACGTGTCTCACCCCAACATGGATCTAGTCCAATCAGACGTGTCTCACCCCAACATGGATCTAGTCCAATCAGACGTGTCTCACCTCAACATGGATCTAGTCCAATCAGACGTGTCTCACCTCAACATGGATCTAGTCCAATCAGACGTGTCTCACCTCAACATGGATCTAGTCCAATCAGACGTGTCTCACCTCAACATGGATTTCGTCCAATCAGACGTGTCTCACCCCAACATGGATCTAGTCCAATCAGACGTGTCTCACCTCAACATGGATCTAGTCCAATCAGACGTGTCTCACCTCAACGTGGATCTAGTCCAATCAGACGTGTCTCACCTCAACGTGGATCTAGTCCAATCAGACGTGTCTCACCTCAACGTGGATCTAGTCCAATCAGACGTGTCTCACCCCAACGTGGATCTAGTCCAATCAGACGTGTCTCACCTCAACATGGATCTAGTCCAATCAGACGTGTCTCACCTCAACATGGATCTAGTCCAATCAGACGTGTCTCACCTCAACATGGATCTAGTCCAATCAGACGTGTCTCACCTCAACATGGATCTAGTCCAATCAGACGTGTCTCACCTCAACATGGATCTAGTCCAATCAGACGTGTCTCACCTCAACATGGATCTAGTCCAATCAGACGTGTTCACACTGATATTGATCTAATAGGCAACAGTGACATTTTTAATGCAACAGAATAAACACTAAAAAACACATTACATTTCAATAGGTGCAATAACTTCTCTGTACACTATTCTGATTAGATACTATTTAATGCTGAGTTTGGACACAGGTTTTTATAGGAACACTAAGGCACCTGGACCACATATTGAGATGTGCCTTTAGTTAAGTAAATCAGTTGTTACATGAGGTGACAGTTGTAGGACTGTTAACAAAGTAGCTGAATTGTCAAAGACCGTAGCCTGAGGTCACCCAAAGAAAAATAATCCAGAACTTTCTCTTGTAAAGAATTACAAATCTACCACTTTCATATAAACCCCTCGATACACAGCAGAACATCTACACTGAATCCATCCACCAAACATCCTGATTTGTTTTAATGAACACTTTTTATGACACTAAAATAACCTTCAACTACAGTATATATGAAGGGATTATTGTCATTGTTACATTATATAGGCTACAGTAAGTTATATTCTTCCATTTTAAATAACAGGCTCTCCCACCATCTAGAATCATCAGGTCTGCTTGCAGATGAACAGAATGTCTTGGAAAGACAGACCTTTAGACCTCATAGGCCTGTCCAATACATTGTTGATTTTTATTATTTATACTTTCATTACAAGTTGGGATTTAAATTGATGGACACACCATGATGTCTACGTGAAAAATGTATTATATATACACTGCTCAAAAAAATAAAGGGAACACTTAAACAACACAATGTAACTCCAAGTCAATCACACTTCTATGAAATCAACAGCTGACAGCTGATGCTTAAAGTTAGTGAGGGAGATATAAGTCTCCAGCTTCAGTGATTTTTGCAATTCGTTCCAGTCATTGGCAGCAGAAAACTGGAAGGAAAGGTGGCAAAAGGAGGGGCTGGCTTTGGGGGTGACCAATGAAATATACCTGCTGGGGTGCGTGCTAGGGTGGGTGTTGTTATGGTGACCAGTGAGCTGAGATAAGGCGGGGCTTTACCAAGCAAAGACTTATTGATGACCTGGAGCCAGTGGGTTTGGCAAGGAATATGAAGCGGGGGCCAGCCAACGAGAGCATACAGGTCGCAGTGGTGGGTGGTATACGGGGCTTCGGTGACAAAACGGATGGCACTGTGATAGACTGCATCCAATTTGCTGAGTAGAGTGTTGGAGGCTATTTTGTAAATGACATCATAATCCATCTGTTTAAACTAGAGATATTTTTTGCATCTCCAGCACATCCACCAATATCTCCACTCCTCATCTGAGGTGAAAGGTCACAGAGCTGTGTTTGTCAGACCTTGAAACATTCCTGGGGAGAATGGGCCTAGCCCTCACCCTCCGATCCAACAGGTCCCAGAAGTGCTCAATGGGATTGAGATCCGGGCTCTTCGCTGGCCATGGCAGAAAACTGACATTCCTGTCTTGCAGGAAATAATACGCAGAACGAGCAGTATGGCTGGTGGCATTGTCAAGCTGGAGGGTCATGTCAGGATGAGCATGCTGGAAGAGTACCACATGAGGGAGGAGGATATCTTCCCTGTAACGCACAGCGTTGAAATTGACAGCAATGACAAGAAGCTCAGTCCGATGATGCTGTGACACACAGCCCCAGACCATGACGGACCCTCCACCTCCAATCGATCTCGATCCAGAGTACAGGCCTCGGTGTAAACGCTCATTCCTTCCTCACCCCTGGTGAGACAAAACAGCGACTTGTCAGTGAAGAGCACTTTTTGCCAGTCCTGTCTGGACCAGGGACGGTGGGTTTGTGCCCATATGCAACGTTGTTGCCAGTGATGTCTGGTGAGGACCTGCCTTACAACAGGCCTACAAGCCCTCAGTCCAGTCTCTCTCAGCCTATTGAGGACAGTCTGAGCACTGATGGAGGGATTATGCGTTCCTGGTGTAACTCGGGCAGTTGTTGTTGCCATCCTGTACCTGTCCCGCAGGTGTGATGTTCGGATGTCTACTTGAAACGTGTGGGGAATCAAATTTAACAAATTTGCTTTCGTCTGTTTTTAAAATAATTCATATCGTAGGTCCCGGTCAGGCTGAGTCGGACTAAGAGTGGAAGAGTGGAAAAGGTTATTGGTTGTGATGACATCACTGGTGAGAAGTCAGTTATGAAAAGATATTGAGTTGACTGCATGTTATTCTGTCAGCCCCATCTCTGTTGACATCTCCCTCTCTCTCCATCTCCCCTCCCATCCTCCTCTGTCCCATAGCCACATCAAGTAGTTTGGGTGTGTAGAAATACAGCTAAACCTAGGGTATGGCTATATGGGGTGTGTAGAAATACAGCTAAACCTAGGGCATGGCTAAACGGGGTGTGTAGAAATACAGCTAAACCTAGGGTATGGCTAAATGGGATGTGTAGAAATACAGCTAAACCTAGGGCATGGCTAAATGGGGTGTGTAGAAATACGGCTAAACCTAGGGCATGGCTAAATGGGATGTGTAGAAATACAGCTAAACCTAGGGTATGGCTAAATGGGGTGTGTAGAAATACAGCTAAACCTAGGGTATGGCTAAATGGGATGTGTATAAATACAACTAAACCTAGGGTATGGCTAAATGGGATGTGTAGAAATACAGCTAAACCTAGGGTATGGCTAAATGGGGTGTGTAGAAATACAGCTAAACCTGGGGTATGGCTAAATGGGGTGTGTAGAAATCCCCCCACCTGATAATTTACTGTACTTAAAAACTCTAAAATACTATTTGGAGAACAGCAAAAACTAACATAAATGAATGCCCCCAGACATGAATTATCACTGCGATATTAGGTTTATATTGGGTTTAAAGGTCTGTGGAATGGATGTACAATGTACTACTCAACCTCATCATACAGAGGCTACATTGACTCATTTATTCTACTGGTGGAACAGTACAATGTGAAAGTAACCAGAGCATAAAACAGCTGAATGTAAACTATGCCAGATAAAATCATTTTTTTATATAACCTTTATGTAACTAAGCAAATCAGTTAAGAACAAATTCTTATTTACAATGACGGCCTACCCCGGCCTAACCCAGACGACGCTGGGACAATTGTGCGACGCCCTACGGGACTCCCAATCACGGCCGGATGTGATGCAGCCTGGATTCAGACCAGGCCAGATAAATCCTACACATGCATGTAAATAAAATACATTAAAGGAATTTCTTAGGCCTTCAATCAACAAGGACGCATAACGACAAACTGACTCAACCAAAGAATGAAGAAAATCATGAAATACAAGATGAAAATATTCACCACTCATTCCTTTACTTGACAGTGTTAAATAATACTTGTATGTGAGAACAATACTTTTTGTAAACAAATGTTTCATTTTGGCGTTATAATAAGGTTGGTAGCAAGATGGAAAATCGTTGAGGAAATCTGTTGCAGCTCAAGTCGACTACAACATCCACAATGCAATGCTCTCTGTCTGGGCTTTGCTGGCTGGTAGCTAAACGTATCTACACACAATAATACCAAAGACAATATCAGCATGTGAAGTAGCTATCTAGCTGTTAAATCCCCTAAACAAACTGCACTATCAATTTAGGAGTTTACAATCTCACCATATTCAACCTGCAGATCGATGTGTCTCACAGAGTGGAGTTTAAATCACAATTATCTATGTCAATTGGCGGCGCGGTGCATTCTGGGCGATTGTGGGACAAGGAGAGGCTTTCAAGGTTTGAACGGGAGTCTATTGGGCTCTAGATTAAAAACCCAACATTATCATGAGTTTTGTCAAAAAGAAGTACAACATTACAGATATTTTCGGAGATGTGAGATAATTAACTTGCTATCTGTAGTATCGTATAGCTTTGTGAGATAATTAACTTGCTGTCTGTAGTATCGTATAGCTTTGGGATCGTGACAGTACGTACTTTTGATGAAAATAGGCAGTTTCTCGACATGAAGTACACTGACTTTGAGAAGATATTACGTGACGATTGGTTTAGCAACCGCGTGACGCAGCATGACAACGTGAACGTGATTGGTCGACAGTCTGCTGGGTGGGGCGTTATACAGGCACGCAGATCTTTAGAAATGGGAGGATCATTTGTAAATTGAAAAGCGTCGTCAAACAAAACGTTGTCGACCCCCTGCTATAATGTATATGAAGTCACCCTTGTGGAGCGGTTCGTATTGTGTACTATTGTAACGGATGTGAAATGGCTAGTCGGTGGTGCGCGCTAATAGCGTTTCAATCGATTACGTCATTCGCTTTGAGACCTTGAATTGAAGTAGTGGTTCCCCTTTTGTGGAGCGATGGGTAACGATGCTTCGTGGGTGTCAGTTGTTGATGTGTGCAGAGGGTCCCTGGTTCGCGCCCGTGTCGGGGCGAGGGGACGGTCTAAAGTTATACTGTTACACTATGACAGTGTCATTGTGTCAGTGTTCCTTATGATGTCTGCACCCAGCTCATTTTGTATTTGCCTGTCTGCATTATTCACCAGGGAAAGGAAACATTCTGTGAATACTGAAGCGTTGCATCAACAAGGTGGCTCTGATAATATTGAAACATTGTATAAATGAACGAGGCGGCTCAGAGAAACTGAAACATTTAGTATCAACAAGACAACTCTGAGAATATTCATATTGCAACATAGTAGTCAACACGGAGGCAGCAGGGCCAGTTTGTCTGTCTGATATTATTGTGTTGCCTACGCAGCATCTGGGTGCTCATTATATACTAAAAACAGCCCTACATCCACACTATAGATAAATAACTTAGCAATATTTAATGACGTTATGCAGCAATATTGATCTGTTCATCTTTTAATTCAGGAAGATGGACAAGCAACACTGATGGAGTGAGAGGTGGAAATGCATTATACCAGAGGTAGGTAGACTACAGGTAGGGATTAGGATGCAGACAGAGCAACACTGATGGAGTGAGAGGTGGAAATGCATTATACCAGAGGTAGGTAGACTACAGGTAGGGATTAGGATGCAGACAGAGCAACACTGATGGAGTGAGAGGTGGAAATGCATTATACCAGAGGTAGGTAGACTACATGTAGGGATTAGGATGCAGACAGAGGATGATGATGTAGACCTATAGGTAAGAGGTTAATGTTGGGCTCGCTACAGAAGGCTATATCAAACCACTGATACAGTACTGGACTACTAGTGGGTGTGGCGTACAGCAGGTCAGCCACCTGGGGGAGACTCGTCGAGGCCTGGTGACAGACAGAGTATACATCACGAGCCGATGGCTCCATCTGCTGGACGTGCCAGGTCTCGACGGGATCTCCGGCCAGGACTAATTGTGGCTGACTGGGAGTTGGTGAGTAATCAGGGGCTGGTTGCTCACCAGCTGTGCAAGGCCCATAAAGCTGCCAGAAGGGCAGCACACAGAGAGAGTGGGGGAGGAAAGGACTCCCGTATAGTTGGGGACGTTGCAGAGGTATGAGGCGGGAGTTCAGTTTTTGTGCTGGACAGGATACAGCAAGACCCGGAGCGTAGAAGACGGTATCCCGGAGAGGGTCTCATGGGGGAGACCTATCTTTATCTTTTTGATTTATTATTTAAATAAACACCCTTGAAACCGAGCTAATCCTACTCTGTTCGTGTCTGATCTGGGTAAACGTCTTGACCAAACCCCCTGGTCTACCACAGGGGGGAAATGGTTTTACAAAAAGTAAAAAAATCGAATTACATTCATGTATTTTTCTCGGGGCGCCGCAGCACCCTCATAACGCCTACTTCCCTCAGCTATGCTCTGTCCCCTCCTCTCTCTCTCCTCTGCCCTCCCCACCCCCTACTTCCCTCGGCTATGCTCTGTCCCCTCCCCTCCTCTCTCTCTCCTCTGCCCTCCCCACCCCCTACTTCCCTCAGCTATGCTCTGTCCCCTCCCCTCCTATCTCTCTCCTCTGCCCTCCCCACCCCCTACTTCCCTCAGCTATGCTCTGTCCCCTCCCCTCCTATCTCTCTCCTCTGCCCTCCCCACCTCCTACTTCCCTCAGCTATGCTCTGTCCCCTCCCCTCCTATCTCTCTCCTCTGGCCTCCCCACCCCCTACTTCCCTCGGCTATGCTCTGTCCCCTCCCCTCCTCTCTCTCTCCTCTGCCCTCCCCACCCCCTACTTCCCTCAGCTAAGCTCTGTTCCCTCCCCTCCTATCTCTCTCCTCTGCCCTCCCCACCCCCTACTTCCCTCAGCTATGCTCTGTCCCCTCCCCTCTCTCTCCTCTGCCCTCCCCACCCCCTACTTCCCTCGGCTATGCTCTGTCCCTTCCCCTCCTATCTCTCTGCTCTGCCCTCCCCACCCCCTACTTCCCTCGGCTATGCTCTGTCCCCTCCCCTCCTATCTCTCGTTCTCTCTCTCTTCCTGCCATGTAGCATCAGGCCTGTTGAGCTTGACTCAGGTCACAGACCTCTGGCATTGACACTCCCCCTTCTCCTGCTCTAACATAAGACCAATATTAAATAGATACATAAAATATACTCTCATTCATTTACATAGAGACAGATACAATCAATCATTGACACACTGAATATACAACAGTCAGATGCATGACACCATCACAACTTAACTGACATTAGTGCCTGTCCCCAGATGGACAGTTAGGCTACAGTAAAGTACATTTACAGGTGATCACATCATTGTCCTGCTTTGAGACACATTTTTACTGTCTGCTTCCAGTTGCATGTTATTTTACTAGCCCTGCAAATTATAATATATCTTACAATATCAAAACATATCTCAGTAACTGTCACAAGTGTCTATCAATATAACAGCCTCCTACCTGTGCTCCACAACAGGGTCAACAAAATCACTGCATATATCATATCTGTCTCTAACTGGGGCTCCACTGAGCGAAACAAGACTACTGTCATGAAGAGAGGACTGAAGAGTGAGAAATACTGCTAGGCTATATGACTTCTATCTCATTACTTCCTGACTTCTATGATGTGACACACTTAAGATAAGATCAGTTAAACACACCTACCTACAGGAAACACTGACATTAGAAAAACTCCACAGGAAACTGTGTTTCACATAGTGTGTCCTATAATATCACCTCTAACTTTCTACTGCTTGAATTCACCTTTTAGAAAGGTGTACTGGACAACATGAATAGGGTCTGGATGCCTTATATTGAAAACAGTACAACACACGGAGTCTGTATTGAAAAGATGCCCACTTCATGTTTTCAACAGCTGCTGGGTTGTTCAGTCCTGTCCTGGGGGTCTTCTGTCCTGTGGGTTGTCACTCTGGCCTTGACCTAATATACCTGAAACCAATAATGAATGTTTCACTAAGACCCTAAAGCTGAGTGGGATGTGTTGGGTTGGGGCTCTGCAGGGCAGTGGACACATAGGGACAGGACAGGGAGACCCAGCTATATTGTGTGGATGTTAAAGAGCTCTGCAGTACTACTAGGTCATATGAGATGAATTATATGGAGGATGTAATGTAGTGTATATTGTGTGGATGTTAAAGAGCTCTACAGTACTACTAGGTCATATGAGATGAATTATATGGAGGATGTAATGTAGTGTATATTGTGTGGATGTTAAAGAGCTCTACAGTACTACTAGGTCATATGAGATGAATTATATGGAGGATGTAATGTAGTGTATATTGTGTGGATGTTATAGAGCTCTGCAGTACTACTAGGTCATATGAGATGAATTATATGGAGGATGTAATGTAGTGTATATTGTGTGGATGTTAAAGAGCTCTACAGTACTACTAGGTCATATGAGATGAATTATATGGAGGATGTAACGTAGTGTATATTGTGTGGATGTTAAAGAGCTCTACAGTACTACTAGGTCATATGAGATGAATTATATGGAGGATGTAGTGTAGTGTATATTGTGTGGATGTTAAAGAGCTCTGCAGTACTACTAGGTCATATGAGATTAATTATATGGAGGATGTAATGTAGTGTATATTTTGTGGATGTTAAAGAGCTCTACAGTACTACTAGGTCATATGAGATGAATTGTGATGTTTCTGTGTTAATGTATGTTTAGGTGTTTCCAATCCTTTCCCTTGGGATGAATACGTAATCAAAAAGTAGGAATGAAATTGTGTTGGAGAGAGAGTTGAGTTATGTACCAGACTGGTGGGGTCAGGGAGAGAGTTGAGTTATGTACTAGACTGGTGGGGGTCGGGGAGAGAGTTGAGTTATGTACTAGACTGGTGGGGGTCAGGGAGAGAGTTGAGTTATGTACTAGACTGGTGGGGGTCGGGGAGAGAGTTGAGTTATGTACTAGACTGGTGGGGGTCAGGGAGAGAGTTGAGTTATGTACTAGACTGGTGGGGGTCAGGGAGAGAGTTGAGTTATGTACTAGAATGGTGGGGGTCGGGGAGAGAGTTGAGTTATGTACTAGACTGGTGGGGGTCAGGTAGAGAGTTGAGTTATGTACTAGACTGGTGGGGGTCGATGAGAGAGTTGGGTTATGTACTAGACTGGTGGGGGTCGATGAGAGAATTGAGTTGTGTACTAGGCTGGTGGGGGTCAGGGAGAGAGTTGAGTTATGTACTAAACTGGTGGGAGTGAGAGAGAGAGTTGAGTTATGTGCTAGACTGGTGGGGGTCAAGGAGAGAGTTGAGTTATGTACTAGACTGGTGGGGGTCAGGCAGATAGTTGAGTAATATACTAGACTGGTGGTGGTCAGAAAGAGAGTTGAGTTATGTACTAGACTGGTGGGGGTCAGGAAGAGAGTTGAGTTATGTACTAGACTGGTGGGGGTCAGAGAGACAGTTGATTTTTGTGCTAGAATGGTGGGGGTCAGGGAGAGAGATGAGTTATGTACTAGACTGTTGGGGGTCGGTGAGAGAGTTGAGTTATATACTAGACTGGTGGGGGTCAGGGAGAGAGTTGAGTTATGTACTAGACTGGTGGGGGTCAGAGAGAGAGTTGAGTTATGTACTAGACTGGTGGGGGTCGGTGAGAGAGTTGAGTTATATTCAAGACTGATGGGGGTCAAGGAGAGAGTTGAGTTATGTACTAGACTGGTGGGGGTCAGGCAGATAGTTGAGTAATATACTAGACTGGTGGTGGTCAGAAAGAGAGTTGAGTTATGTACTAGACTGGTGGGGGTCAGGAAGAGAGTTGAGTTATGTACTAGACTGGTGGGGGTCAGAGAGACAGTTGATTTTTGTGCTAGAATGGTGGGGGTCAGGGAGAGAGATGAGTTATGTACTAGACTGTTGGGGGTCGGTGAGAGAGTTGAGTTATATACTAGACTGGTGGGGGTCAGGGAGAGAGTTGAGTTATGTACTAGACTGGTGGGGGTCAGAGAGAGAGTTGAGTTATGTACTAGACTGGTGGGGGTCGGTGAGAGAGTTGAGTTATATTCAAGACTGATGGGGGTCAAGGAGAGAGTTGAGTTATGTACTAGACTGGTGGGGTTTGGGGAGAGGATTGAGTTATGTACTAGACTGGTGGGGGTCAGGGAGAGAGTTGAGTTATGTACTAGACTGGTGGGGGTCAGGGAGAGAGTTGAGTTATGTACTAAAATGGTGGGGGTCGGGGAGAGAGTTGAGTTATGTACTAGACTGGTGGGGGTCAGGTAGAGAGTTGAGTTATGTACTAGACTGGTGGGGGTCGATGAGAGAGTTGGGTTATGTACTAGACTGGTGGGGGTCGATGAGAGAATTGAGTTGTGTACTAGGCTGGTGGGGGTCAGGGAGAGAGTTGAGTTATGTACTAGACTGGTGGGGGTCGGGGAGGGAGTTGAGTTATGTACTAGACTGGTGGGAGTGAGAGAGAGAGTTGAGTTATGTGCTAGACTGGTGGGGGTCAAGGAGAGAGTTGAGTTATGTACTAGACTGGTGGGGGTCAGGCAGATAGTTGAGTAATATACTAGACTGGTGGTGGTCAGAAAGAGAGTTGAGTTATGTACTAGACTGGTGGGGGTCAGGAAGAGAGTTGAGTTATGTACTAGACTGGTGGGGGTCAGAGAGAGAGTTGATTTTTGTGCTAGAATGGTGGGGGTCAGGGAGAGAGATGAGTTATGTACTAGACTGGTGGGGGTCGGTGAGAGAGTTGAGTTATATACTAGACTGGTGGGGGTCAGGGAGAGAGTTGAGTTATGTACTAGACTGGTGGGGGTCAGAGAGAGAGTTGAGTTATGTACTAGACTGGTGGGGGTCGGTGAGAGAGTTGAGTTATGTTCAAGACTGATGGGGGTCAAGGAGAGAGTTGAGTTATGTACTAGACTGGTGGGGTTTGGGGAGAGGGTTGAGTCATGTACTAGACTGGTGGGGTCAGGGAGAGAGTTGAGTTATGAGCTAGACTGGTGGGGGTCAGGGAGAGAGTTGAGTTATGTACTAGACTGGTGGGGGTCAGGGAGAGAGTTGAGTTATGTACTAGACTGGTGGGGGTCAGGGAGAGAGTTGAGTTATGAGCTAGACTGGTGGGGGTCAGGGAGAGAGTTGAGTTATGTACTAGACTGGTGGGGGTCAGGGAGAGAGTTGAGTTATGTACTAGACTGGTGAGGGTCAGGGAGAGAGTTGAGTTATGTGCTAGACTGGTGGGGGTCAGGGAGAGAGTTGAGTTATGTACTAAAATGGTGGGGGTCAGGGAGAGAGTTGAGTTATGTACTAGACTGGTTGGGGTCAGAGAGAGAATTGAGTTATGTACTAGACTGGTGGGGGTCGGTGAGAGAGTTGAGTTATGTTCAAGACTGATGGGGGTCAGGGAGAGAGTTGAGTTATGTACTAGACGGGTTGGGGTCGGTGAGAGAGTTGAGTTATGTACTAGACTGGTGGGGGTCAGGGAGAGAGTTGAGTTATGTACTAGACTGGTGGGGGTCAGGTAGAGAGTTGAGTTATGTACTAGACTGCTGGGGGTCGGGGAGAGAGTTGAGTTATGTACTAGACTGGTGGGAGTGAGAGAGAGAGTTGAGTTATGTGCTAGACTGGTGGGGGTCAAGGAGAGAGTTGAGTTATGTACTAGACTGGTGGGGGTCAGGCAGATAGTTGAGTAATATACTAGACTGGTGGTGGTCAGAAAGAGAGTTGAGTTATGTACTAGACTGGTGGGGGTCAGGCAGATAGTTGAGTAATATACTAGACTGGTGGTGGTCAGAAAGAGAGTTGAGTTATGTACTAGACTGGTGGGGGTCAGGAAGAGAGTTGAGTTATGTACTAGACTGGTGGGGGTCAGAGAGAGAGTTGATTTTTGTGCTAGAATGGTGGGGGTCGGTGAGAGAGTTGAGTTATATACTAGACTGGTGGGGGTCAGGGAGAGAGTTGAGTTATGTACTAGACTGGTGGGGGTCAGAGAGAGAGTTGAGTTATGTACTAGACTGGTGGGGCTTGGGGAGAGGGTTGAGTTATGTACTAGACTGGTGGGGGTCAGGGAGAGAGTTGAGTCATGTACTAGACTGGTGGGGTCAGGGAGAGAGTTGAGTTATGAGCTAGACTGGTGGGGGTCAGGGAGAGAGTTGAGTTATGTACTAGACTGGTGGGGGTCAGGGAGAGATTTGAGTTATGTACTAGACTGGTGGGGGTCAGGGAGAGAGTTGAGTTATGAGCTAGACTGGTGGGGGTCAGGGAGAGATTTTAGTTATGAGCTAGACTGGTGGGGGTCAGGGAGAGAGTTGAGTTATGTACTAGACTGGTGGGGGTCAGGGAGAGAGTTGAGTTATGTACAAGCCTGGTGAGGGTCAGGGAGAGAGTTGACTTATGTACTAGACTGGTGAGGGTCAGGGAGAGAGTTGAGTTATGTGCTAGACTGGTGGGGGTCAGGGAGAGAGTTGAGTTATGTACTAAAATGGTGGGGGTCAGGGAGAGAGTTGAGTTATGTACTAGACTGGTTGGGGTCAGAGAGAGAATTGAGTTATGTACTAGACTGGTGGGGGTCGGTGAGAGAGTTGAGTTATGTTCAAGACTGATGGGGGTCAGGGAGAGAGTTGAGTTATGTACTAGACGGGTTGGGGTCGGTGAGAGAGTTGAGTTATGTACTAGACTGGTGGGGGTCAGGGAGAGAGTTGAGTTATGTACTAGACTGGTGGGGGTCAGGTAGAGAGTTGAGTTATGTACTAGACTGCTGGGGGTCGGGGAGAGAGTTGAGTTATGTACTAGACTGGTGGGAGTGAGAGAGAGAGTTGAGTTATGTGCTAGACTGGTGGGGGTCAAGGAGAGAGTTGAGTTATGTACTGGACTGGTGGGGGTCAGGCAGATAGTTGAGTAATATACTAGACTGGCGGTGGTCAGAAAGAGAGTTGAGTTATGTACTAGACTGGTGGGGGTCAGGCAGATAGTTGAGTAATATACTAGACTGGTGGTGGTCAGAAAGAGAGTTGAGTTATGTACTAGACTGGTGGGGGTCAGGAAGAGAGTTGAGTTATGTACTAGACTGGTGGGGGTCAGAGAGAGAGTTGATTTTTGTGCTAGAATGGTGGGGGTCGGTGAGAGAGTTGAGTTATATACTAGACTGGTGGGGGTCAGGGAGAGAGTTGAGTTATGTACTAGACTGGTGGGGGTCAGAGAGAGAGTTGAGTTATGTACTAGACTGGTGGGGCTTGGGGAGAGGGTTGAGTTATGTACTAGACTGGTGGGGGTCAGGGAGAGAGTTGAGTCATGTACTAGACTGGTGGGGTCAGGGAGAGAGTTGAGTTATGTACTAGACGGGTTGGCGTCGGTGAGAGAGTTGAGTAATGTTCAAGACTGATGGGGTCGGGGAGAGAGTTACTAGACTGGTGGGGGTCGGTGAGAGAGTTGAGTTATATACTAGACTGGTGGGGGTCAGGGAGAGAGTTGAGTTATGTACTAGACTGGTGGGGGTCAGAGAGAGAGTTGAGTTATGTACTAGACTGGTGGGGGTCGGTGAGAGAGTTGAGTTATGTTCAAGACTGATGGGGGTCAAGGAGAGAGTTGAGTTATGTACTAGACTGGTGGGGTTTGGGGAGAGGGTTGAGTCATGTACTAGACTGGTGGGGTCAGGGAGAGAGTTGAGTTATGAGCTAGACTGGTGGGGGTCAGGGAGAGAGTTGAGTTATGTACTAGACTGGTGGGGGTCAGGGAGAGAGTTGAGTTATGTACTAGACTGGTGGGGGTCAGGGAGAGAGTTGAGTTATGAGCTAGACTGGTGGGGGTCAGGGAGAGAGTTGAGTTATGTACTAGACTGGTGGGGGTCAGGGAGAGAGTTGAGTTATGTACTAGACTGGTGAGGGTCAGGGAGAGAGTTGAGTTATGTGCTAGACTGGTGGGGGTCAGGGAGAGAGTTGAGTTATGTACTAAAATGGTGGGGGTCAGGGAGAGAGTTGAGTTATGTACTAGACTGGTTGGGGTCAGAGAGAGAATTGAGTTATGTACTAGACTGGTGGGGGTCGGTGAGAGAGTTGAGTTATGTTCAAGACTGATGGGGGTCAGGGAGAGAGTTGCGTTATGTACTAGACGGGTTGGGGTCGGTGAGAGAGTTGAGTTATGTACTAGACTGGTGGGGGTCAGGGAGAGAGTTGAGTTATGTACTAGACTGGTGGGGGTCAGGTAGAGAGTTGAGTTATGTACTAGACTGCTGGGGGTCGGGGAGAGAGTTGAGTTATGTACTAGACTGGTGGGAGTGAGAGAGAGAGTTGAGTTATGTGCTAGACTGGTGGGGGTCAAGGAGAGAGTTGAGTTATGTACTAGACTGGTGGGGGTCAGGCAGATAGTTGAGTAATATACTAGACTGGTGGTGGTCAGAAAGAGAGTTGAGTTATGTACTAGACTGGTGGGGGTCAGGCAGATAGTTGAGTAATATACTAGACTGGTGGTGGTCAGAAAGAGAGTTGAGTTATGTACTAGACTGGTGGGGGTCAGGAAGAGAGTTGAGTTATGTACTAGACTGGTGGGGGTCAGAGAGAGAGTTGATTTTTGTGCTAGAATGGTGGGGGTCGGTGAGAGAGTTGAGTTATATACTAGACTGGTGGGGGTCAGGGAGAGAGTTGAGTTATGTACTAGACTGGTGGGGGTCAGAGAGAGAGTTGAGTTATGTACTAGACTGGTGGGGCTTGGGGAGAGGGTTGAGTTATGTACTAGACTGGTGGGGGTCAGGGAGAGAGTTGAGTCATGTACTAGACTGGTGGGGTCAGGGAGAGAGTTGAGTTATGAGCTAGACTGGTGGGGGTCAGGGAGAGAGTTGAGTTATGTACTAGACTGGTGGGGGTCAGGGAGAGATTTGAGTTATGTACTAGACTGGTGGGGGTCAGGGAGAGAGTTGAGTTATGAGCTAGACTGGTGGGGGTCAGGGAGAGATTTTATTTATGAGCTAGACTGGTGGGGGTCAGGGAGAGAGTTGAGTTATGTACTAGACTGGTGGGGGTCAGGGAGAGAGTTGAGTTATGTACAAGCCTGGTGAGGGTCAGGGAGAGAGTTGACTTATGTACTAGACTGGTGAGGGTCAGGGAGAGAGTTGAGTTATGTGCTAGACTGGTGGGGGTCAGGGAGAGAGTTGAGTTATGTACTAGACTGGTGGGGGTCAGGGAGAGAGTTGAGTTATGTACTAGACTGGTGGGGGTCAGGGAGAGAGTTGAGTTATGTACTAGACTGGTGGGGGTCAGAGAGAGAATTGAGTTATGTACTAGACTGGTGGGGGTCGGTGAGTGAGTTGAGTTATGTTCAAGACTAATGGGGGTCAGGGAGAGAGTTGAGTTATGTACTAGACGGGTTGGCGTCGGTGAGAGAGTTGAGTAATGTTCAAGACTGATGGGGTCGGGGAGAGAGTTACTAGACTGGTGGGGGTCGGTGAGAGAGTTGAGTTATATACTAGACTGGTGGGGGTCAGGGAGAGAGTTGAGTTATGTACTAGACTGGTGGGGGTCAGGGAGAGAGTTGAGTTATGTACTAAAATGGTGGGGGTCAGGGAGAGAGTTGAGTTATGTACTAGACTGGTTGGGGTCAGAGAGAGAATTGAGTTATGTACTAGACTGGTGGGGGTCGGTGAGAGAGTTGAGTTATGTTCAAGACTGATGGGGGTCAGGGAGAGAGTTGAGTTATGTACTAGACGGGTTGGGGTCGGTGAGAGAGTTGAGTTATGTACTAGACTGGTGGGGGTCAGGGAGAGAGTTGAGTTATGTACTAGACTGCTGGGGGTCGGGGAGAGAGTTGAGTTATGTACTAGACTGGTGGGAGTGAGAGAGAGAGTTGAGTTATGTGCTAGACTGGTGGGGGTCAAGGAGAGAGTTGAGTTATGTACTGGACTGGTGGGGGTCAGGCAGATAGTTGAGTAATATACTAGACTGGTGGTGGTCAGAAAGAGAGTTGAGTTATGTACTAGACTGGTGGGGGTCAGGCAGATAGTTGAGTAATATACTAGACTGGTGGTGGTCAGAAAGAGAGTTGAGTTATGTACTAGACTGGTGGGGGTCAGGAAGAGAGTTGAGTTATGTACTAGACTGGTGGGGGTCAGAGAGAGAGTTGATTTTTGTGCTAGAATGGTGGGGGTCGGTGAGAGAGTTGAGTTATATACTAGACTGGTGGGGGTCAGGGAGAGAGTTGAGTTATGTACTAGACTGGTGGGGGTCAGAGAGAGAGTTGAGTTATGTACTAGACTGGTGGGGCTTGGGGAGAGGGTTGAGTTATGTACTAGACTGGTGGGGGTCAGGGAGAGAGTTGAGTTATGAGCTAGACTGGTGGGGGTCAGGGAGAGAGTTGAGTTATGTACTAGACTGGTGGGGGTCAGGGAGAGATTTGAGTTATGTACTAGACTGGTGGGGGTCAGGGAGAGAGTTGAGTTATGAGCTAGACTGGTGGGGGTCAGGGAGAGATTTTAGTTATGTACTAGACTGGTGGGGGTCAGGGAGAGAGTTGAGTTATGTACAAGAACGGTGAGGTTCAGGGAGAGAGTTGAGTTATGTGCTAGACTGGTGGGGGTCAGGGAGAGAGTTGAGTTATGTACTAGACTGGTGGGGGTCAGGGAGAGAGTTGAGTTATGTACTAGACTGGTGGGGGTCAGGGAGAGAGTTGAGTTATGTACTAGACTGGTGGGGGTCAGAGAGAGAATTGAGTTATGTACTAGACTGGTGGGGGTCGGTGAGTGAGTTGAGTTATGTTCAAGACTAATGGGGGTCAGGGAGAGAGTTGAGTTATGTACTAGACGGGTTGGCTTCGGTGAGAGAGTTGAGTAATGTACTAGACTGATGGGGTCGGGGAGAGAGTTACTAGACTGGTGGGGGTCGGTGAGAGAGTTGTTATATACTAGACTGGTGGGGGTCAGGGAGAGAGTTGAGTTATGTACTAGACTGGTGGGGGTCAGAGAGAGAGTTGAGTTATGTACTAGACTGGTGGGGGTCGGTGAGAGAGTTGAGTTATGTTCAAGACTGATGGGGGTCAAGGAGAGAGTTGAGTTATGTACTAGACTGGTGGGGTTTGGGGAGAGGATTGAGTCATGTACTAGACTGGTGGGGTCAGGGAGAGAGTTGAGTTATGAGCTAGACTGGTGGGGGTCAGGGAGAGAGTTGAGTTATGTACTAGACTGGTGGGGGTCAGGGAGAGAGTTGAGTTATGTACTAGACTGGTGGGGGTCAGGGAGAGAGTTGAGTTATGAGCTAGACTGGTGGGGGTCAGGGAGAGAGTTGAGTTATGTACTAGACTGGTGGGGGTCAGGGAGAGAGTTGAGTTATGTACTAGACTGGTGAGGGTCAGGGAGAGAGTTGAGTTATGTGCTAGACTGGTGGGGGTCAGGGAGAGAGTTGAGTTATGTACTAAAATGGTGGGGGTCAGGGAGAGAGTTGAGTTATGTACTAGACTGGTTGGGGTCAGAGAGAGAATTGAGTTATGTACTAGACTGGTGGGGGTCGGTGAGAGAGTTGAGTTATGTTCAAGACTGATGGGGGTCAGGGAGAGAGTTGAGTTATGTACTAGACGGGTTGGGGTCGGTGAGAGAGTTGAGTTATGTACTAGACTGGTGGGGGTCAGGGAGAGAGTTGAGTTATGTACTAGACTGGTGGGGGTCAGGTAGAGAGTTGAGTTATGTACTAGACTGCTGGGGGTCGGGGAGAGAGTTGAGTTATGTACTAGACTGGTGGGAGTGAGAGAGAGAGTTGAGTTATGTGCTAGACTGGTGGGGGTCAAGGAGAGAGTTGAGTTATGTACTAGACTGGTGGGGGTCAGGCAGATAGTTGAGTAATATACTAGACTGGTGGTGGTCAGAAAGAGAGTTGAGTTATGTACTAGACTGGTGGGGGTCAGGCAGATAGTTGAGTAATATACTAGACTGGTGGTGGTCAGAAAGAGAGTTGAGTTATGTACTAGACTGGTGGGGGTCAGGAAGAGAGTTGAGTTATGTACTAGACTGGTGGGGGTCAGAGAGAGAGTTGATTTTTGTGCTAGAATGGTGGGGGTCGGTGAGAGAGTTGAGTTATATACTAGACTGGTGGGGGTCAGGGAGAGAGTTGAGTTATGTACTAGACTGGTGGGGGTCAGAGAGAGAGTTGAGTTATGTACTAGACTGGTGGGGCTTGGGGAGAGGGTTGAGTTATGTACTAGACTGGTGGGGGTCAGGGAGAGAGTTGAGTCATGTACTAGACTGGTGGGGTCAGGGAGAGAGTTGAGTTATGAGCTAGACTGGTGGGGGTCAGGGAGAGAGTTGAGTTATGTACTAGACTGGTGGGGGTCAGGGAGAGATTTGAGTTATGTACTAGACTGGTGGGGGTCAGGGAGAGAGTTGAGTTATGAGCTAGACTGGTGGGGGTCAGGGAGAGATTTTAGTTATGAGCTAGACTGGTGGGGGTCAGGGAGAGAGTTGAGTTATGTACTAGACTGGTGGGGGTCAGGGAGAGAGTTGAGTTATGTACAAGCCTGGTGAGGGTCAGGGAGAGAGTTGACTTATGTACTAGACTGGTGAGGGTCAGGGAGAGAGTTGAGTTATGTGCTAGACTGGTGGGGGTCAGGGAGAGAGTTGAGTTATGTACTAGACTGGTGGGGGTCAGGGAGAGAGTTGAGTTATGTACTAGACTGGTGGGGGTCAGGGAGAGAGTTGAGTTATGTACTAGACTGGTGGGGGTCAGAGAGAGAATTGAGTTATGTACTAGACTGGTGGGGGTCGGTGAGTGAGTTGAGTTATGTTCAAGACTAATGGGGGTCAGGGAGAGAGTTGAGTTATGTACTAGACGGGTTGGCGTCGGTGAGAGAGTTGAGTAATGTTCAAGACTGATGGGGTCGGGGAGAGAGTTACTAGACTGGTGGGGGTCGGTGAGAGAGTTGAGTTATATACTAGACTGGTGGGGGTCAGGGAGAGAGTTGAGTTATGTACTAGACTGGTGGGGGTCAGAGAGAGAGTTGAGTTATGTACTAGACTGGTGGGGGTCGGTGAGAGAGTTGAGTTATGTTCAAGACTGATGGGGGTCAAGGAGAGAGTTGAGTTATGTACTAGACTGGTGGGGTTTGGGGAGAGGGTTGAGTCATGTACTAGACTGGTGGGGTCAGGGAGAGAGTTGAGTTATGAGCTAGACTGGTGGGGGTCAGGGAGAGAGTTGAGTTTTATGTACTAGACTGGTGGGGGTCAGGGAGAGAGTTGAGTTATGTAGCTAGACTGGTGGGGGTCAGGGAGAGAGTTGAGTTATGTACTAGACTGGTGGGGGTCAGGGAGAGAGTTGAGTTATGTACTAGACTGGTGGGGGTCAGGGAGA